>NC_133208.1:29244424-29451924 GCF_958299795.1 Porites lutea
GTGGATTCCAGTCCTAGCTCTTATTTATTCACTTCCGCTACACTCGGAGCTGGTCACACTGCACCGATTTATAGCATCAAACCTATCAGATATGTGATCCCACTTTAGAGATCGTTCGTGTGTGTAAACAGAAGCCCTAGCCCTATTGGACTTGGGAGAAGTGGGGCTTGTTCTTCTTCCCATTTTTTTCCACTGTTTATAACTTTTAAAAAAAGCCTTTTTCCAGTATGATGACTGGAGCTCGCATCCCCTACTTTGACGCATAATAGAAGGAGCTCATTTGGCTTTACTCTGGTGGGTTGAGTTTGACTTTGTTTTTGGTTCCACGGATTCTCATTTCACCCTCCGCGGTTCCCCTGCTAAAAGTTTCCGTTCTATCAAGAGCCATAATGGGTTCTTGGATCTTTCTCAAAGTCACAGACACCACCAATCATTAAACGACTCGTCTAGAGTTTTCTTGTAGGTAAATAATTAATTTTAACCGATTTTTTGCTGCTTTCCTGGCCAGCTCTAGCAATTGATGAATGTAGCCAGAGGAAACTCAGGCAAAGATAGTCTACCAGTAGCCGTGGGAAGGGAGGAAATATAAATCCCCTGTGACTCTTGTGGGAGGCAAGTAATCCGGCGGAGGTCACATTAGACAGATTAAGCATCGCTTTTACGGCCCGGTTTACGGCAAACGGCAAACACGAGTTTCAAGTTGAGAAATTTTCAAAATGAGAAACGAGCAGATAAAAACAGCTCAAAACAATTATTATGGATAGAATTTGCCTGAATCTAACGATTTTCGTGTAGTTGTAATGAACAGTAAACAACAAGTCGTCGAAAAAGGAAACACGACAAACGTAAATTGTACCACGTGACCAAGTTTTCCATTCACTTTTCGTTTAGAATACTGTTCATTCAGTATCTACACGAAAATCGGTGGAGGGTCGGTAGATTCACGCCAACTCTATCCACAACACTTGTTTTTGTCTGCTCATTTCTCATGTTTAAAAATTTCTCAACTCGAATCTCACGTTTCCTGTTTGCCGTAAACGCGATTCTGATAATCTCTATATTGATATTCTTCTTTTGACTCGCTCTCAGTGGCTGCATTCAATTAATCATGGCTGAATAACTTATTTTTGAGTCCCCCCTAGCTCTGGGCCCATCTACGTAAAAAAAGATACATTCGATTATAAGCACCCCGGGATAAAAGCTCCCCTCTAACCGTGTTATGACGTTTGGAAACTTAATTAAAAATCAGGAACTGAATAACATATTTTCATCTGCACCTCTAACTGTGCTTAGGTTCTTTCGAAGCGCTTTATCTATTACGGTTTTAATCCCCCTCAAATATAAACCCCTCCGTTTATACACCCCATACTATATAAGCCCAGGGGCTTATAAACGGCAGTTAATGGTATTTTAAAATAACCCGAGTCCTCTCGAGTGAGATGATAACATCGTCCCTAGGGCCTCTCTTCCTGTTTGTGAGATCACAAAGAAAGTTGCAAGGAAAAATTCTTGTTATAAATTTAATTAAACGGAGGAAAAGTGAAGTGAATCACAATAATTGTATGAAGTTGTGGAACGTGCCACTTTACCTGCAGTTCAGAACGCCAAAAAGTTTCCTCTAAAGAATATGATGAAGGATTTTACCCTCATTTCAAGCACTGGAATTTTTTCCTTGGCGTTGATTGGGTTTATTTGTCCTGTAAGTTTAGTTCACCTCAAATTACAGTGAAGGTTTTTATTTAATTACGATACAAAACTAAAGGCAATGAACGATCGTGCAGTTTCCTATGATTATTTTCAGAATTTGAGGTGAAATTAAGAATACTTAGAGCTGCAGTGCTATATAGTTAAGCATTAACCGTTTTTCATCAAGTCAACTTTAATTGGTTGCGGATTCAAAAACGCTGATCACTTTTACGATAAAAATTGTGTTCTCGCGGGAAACCTCATTCGTCCCGTAGACACGTACTTCAATATCTCCGAGTCCATAATGCTTCCTTTCTTGTGCCGTAATTTCGGTGTTGTTAAAAAACTTTCACAACTAATTCATAAATCATCTTACGATTCACAATCGCAAGGACACAGTGGAACATTTTTTCAAACAGCGGGGCTGAATTATGTCGGAAGTGAGGAGGCTGAATAGACTCTCAGTCTTGATTTTGAGACCATTCATTTTTATTTGTTTGGAAAAAATTGTGAAAGACCCGACGTCCTTGAGGAATTGTTTCAGCATAGCCTATAAGTAAACTGAGATTTGAAAAGATTCGAAAAGCTTACCTCGAAACATGATTCATTTGCATTAAGTTTATTTTGATGTCTCTCGTATGAAGGTTTATTTCTAGTTTATCAATTAGTTAAGTCAAATGGCTGCATTTACATTTTGTGCTTGCTTGAATAACGTCAACGTTAATATTAATTCCCAAAGACTGAAATAAACCTTTAGTTGAATATACTGAGAAATGTGCCTATCAAACGATAAATGCAATGATTTTTGTTTTAACGCATTTTAAAGACCTACTGAAATACTTCTAATTAACCGAGTGAACACTACGTATATTTTTTATGAAGACCAAAATTCAGTCAGTGTTTAACGATGTGTGCGTTTCAAATGCATTTTTCTTGTTTTTTGACCTCAGGCCATTCATTCGTGTTGTCTGCAGTCATCGTGCTCAGCAGACTCCTCAGGAGCAAAGGTAAACTGGGGACGACCCGAGAGATTTGCCATGTGTGCAGGGCCCTTTGACGTTTTTTTCCCAGCCTGGTTCCTAGTCGTTTGAGTCGTTCCCATCGACCATCCCCCTCTCGTACTTCCCGCCTGTTCCGTATTCCCGTTAAACCTTAGGAAAGTCTGTGGATCTAGGAGGCAGCTTTTTTTTCCAGTGTTAGACAAAGCCGGGTAGCCTTGTACACTCGCTATATATATCAGTGCCCTTTTCTACTGGAACTATCTTTCTTTTCAACAATAGAAATTATCTTAATTGTCCCCTGGTTACCAAGCACCGCTTTATTGATATTTTAAACAGAGAAGAAGCAGCCTTTCCGATGAATTCGTATCCAAAATGATTTTAAATTCCTAAGAAAATGCGTCGCGAATAATGCTTCCCCTGAATCTTGTTAACCGTTTCACTGGATCACTCGTAGTGGAAGTGGCTGTACTGAAAATTGTAAAATATTCAATATTGGCCTATCGCATAACATACAGAAAAAATTATAACCTCATACAGTTCATTGAAGGTTTTCATTTGATCGGTCATATCCTAAGATTTCATCCATACGGTCAACACACAGCTAGAAACCGGGCATTGCCTCTATCGTTACTCAAAAATTGACCGTTGGATCAGTTTGGAGTTTTTGAATTATGTTGTGTGCGTGTGTGTTTGTTTTTATTTTACAGGCAAGAGTGATCTACCATCAGACCATGACTCCAACATGGTTGGAGGCGCATGCGTCCTACATCGATACTTCTCGCACAGCAACCGCTCAACAGCTGACATTCAATGCAGGCTCTGTGACTTACGCTGCTCTCTTAAAAATTCCCATGATCCCTGCTGGTTTCTTGAAGCCCAATACACCGCTGACTGTCGAGATTATCGTGGCTCATGACGTCAACATCGGAAAGGTGCACGATAGCGACATCAATTATGGAATCTCAGACGGTACCAACTTTATCGGGTTTGTTACTGTCGACAAGGGGAATTATGGTGTAGTCGCTCCCTGTAGTACAATTGAAGGAATCTCTAGCACAACGTTATCCTCCCTAACGTATGGACCCAGAACTCCCAAAGCGAGCCGCGGGTCTTTCTATCCTGGTCAGTTTGTGTTCACTCTCAAATTGGATGAACGCTGGGGCTCGTGTTACACTACGCATGACGGAGGCCTTGTGAAGACCGCTGCCTACAATAAACGACTGATGCTGAACAAGGGGCTTATTCTGGAAACTTACAAAAGTGGCAGAGGAGAGAAGGTTGGGATCAAGTTAATCAGAGTCACCATCATTCAAGATGAAGCGTAGATCTGTCACATGAAATCAGATGCATTTTATCCTATTTTCAAAAATCTATTGGTGAAGGGAAAAAACTAAATAGTTAAAATCGCTCGGCAGAGTATTAATTAAAAATAACAAAAATGGAAATTAAACAGTGTACCGATTTCCTTTTTTTTAACTTTATGACTGAAAGCCTAGGGCAGAAAAGATTTTTCGTGAAATGTTGCTAATGTAACAATTGCCTGATTAGTGAATAAAATATGGGCTTGAGGTGAAAGTGAGTGAGTTTTTTATTCGAGTTTTGAACTTTAGAAGATATAGTTTTTCAAACCTACCTTTAGTAGTCAGGATATTGCATTCACGCCTGGTCTGATTGAAATGTCTGTTCCGCAGGATTAATCTTACGTATGATCAGTTAAGGGAACTGTTCAATGATTACTGTTTTAACGTTCTTTGCAAGAAAGTAAGCAAGTTATAACAGCTGAAAAGAAAAACGTTTCTGTCACAGAAATGAAGTTGTTTTAATGACTCCCTCTGAAAATCGTCCGCGCGCCCTTGATGAGGCTTGAAGGCAAGAGATTTGCTTCGTAACAGTAGCGATAATTTGAAATCGACCAACCTGCCTTACCTGACCTCTCTTCCCTAGCTCCACTGATTTTAAAGATCCCCCCTCGCGTTACGAGCTGTTGGGAAAAATCCCGGGGGCTACTCCTAGCAATTCTTGGTTGAGTTGAGCCGCCCGGTTCTTCAAATCCTGACCCTATTTCAAACCAAAAAATTTAATTTTCTACACCCGTTTTTAGCCTATACCTCTAAAATCCATACAGGTTTTCAGACCTGGCCTCTAGCAAGAAATTATGTTGTCATTACCTAGATTAGACCGCAAACCACAACACACGTATCCGGATACACAGCGTATACAGAAATTTCCACTCTGGAGAGCGTATACAGAAATCTCCGGATACACCGAGCGTATACGGCGGACACGTATGGACGCTAGGTGTATCCGCATAAAAAAAATTGCGGATACAAAAATCCCCGGATACGTGTGGACGGGGCCTGAGATGAACTTTCAGTGACATTGTGTGACAAAAAGAGAATAAAAAAAGCAATTCATGATAACACCAGTTAAACTTTTTATTAGTAGTATTATTCATTAGTTTCAAACGATGCTAATAATTATATGTATGTAAAAGTAGAAAATCATCTTGCCACTTTTTACCCAGCTATACTGTAAAGCGTCAAATGAAAGGCCTGGGTGTGTTCTGGATTTTTCCTATGAGCTTCGCAACAATTGTTATTACAGTTGGACATTCCTGTTAATGGGAGCCATCACAACTTGTTTTTGTCCCTCTACATCCACTTCAGCTGAGGCGAATCTTGAAAATATCCTTTGGACTGGCATAAACGCCGAGGGTCCTCCTCGATAGAATTTGTTTTTTAGACGCTGATTGGGTTGCCATATAGAGTAGTCAGGATTCGTCATGCGAGCGAGCGAGTGCACGTGGTTTGTCTTGACCCAAAAGGTCAACTTAATGTCACTTGAAATTATTAATTTTCAAGAATCACAAAGATGCTTTGTTAAGCTTTAATTAAGTATCCGAAAAGACTCTGAAATACAAGCGTTCTTTCTGCCTTACTTTTACGAATGTTTAAGTTCAAATTAAAGATGAGGAAAGATCTAAGATCATTTAAATTTGCTTTAATTTGAAATTAAAGGTGCTACATTTTAATAGCTAATTTTGGAATAAATTAAAGACAATTAAAACGAGACCTAAAGGTTATTAGTCTTTAATGTAACCAAAAGGTCAATTAAAGGTAAACTAAAGGGACAGAAAACCTTTCGGAAATTTAATGTCACAATTAAAGGTAATTAAAGATGGAACAGAACTTTTGATGAGCTTTAATTTTTCACTAAGACACCAAAATGAAAGCGTTCTTCCTGTGAAAATTCAAATCCTTTTCGGATTCGCATATTTCTCTTTCTTTCTTACTAATTTGGAATTTAAACGATAAATACGTTTATACACTCCGTAGTTCTCTCGAAAACCATACCGGATTCCAGACCAAAATGGGCAAAGTGTATAAGGGATAAGGCTTGTATAAGGGATAAACCCCCGGAGGAAAAATCTGGACAGTTCAATTTAATCATTGAGAGTCGACCAGTGAAGGCTGGGAAGGTGGATGCAGACAAAATTCCTTCATCAATAAATCCTTCACATACAGCGTAAAGCAGGCAATGTGAGAAAATGTAAATATCGTTTCTTTATTACAAATCTTTCGTAAAACTAAAAAGTGCTATAAACTATTTGTACATTCCGTTAAAAACCATTTATAAATAAATCTGCATAAAATATATCCAGCAACTCGTCTAACTTTTTAAAACTATAAAAGCCGTCGCTTTTCGAATGAAAATAGGTATTTTTATAAAAGTAGAAATATTGCGGATTTTGCGGGTCTGATACGTACGTATATAAAAGTGGTTTTTGACGTCCAGAACACTTTTGACTTACTACTAATTGAACTAAAGAAAAGAGGTAACAATTATCTTAACGTGCTCATTTGGTTTTAAGCTAAAGCGGTATATTCTTACATCTCAATACTACTCCAATATTCATTGCTATATTCATGGAAAAAAGGTGCTTCAAAAGAGCGCAGTGCTTAATCGGCTGCTGCTCATCAGAGTAAGACGGTAGACTCCGTTCGTGAGAGACAAAGTCTTTATCAGTTGCTATAAAACATAGCCGTCTTTACGAGGCTTTCTTAGACGGTTAAATTTCTTGAAAATGAACCGTTTTTTCAATGGAACTCGCCGAAGTATTGAGGCTATGTACACACTGTACCGGATACCTTTATTATATTTTTCAAAGGCAGGAAAACCATCATCTGGAGAGTTAAAAACAGTCATTGAGACGCAGTTTCGGTAACGGGGCGAAGCTGCGAGGCGCGCCGATCTCGAAAGTGTAGAGTCCCATATCGCCGGATAGATGTTCATACATGACTATATCCGATAGTTTTCGTGTCATCACAAAATCTATCCGGTAGAGTGCCGGTCAACATAGCTCCAGTCCTTCCATCATCAGTATTAATACAGCTCCTGTGTTAAGAAGTTCAGGTCTAATAGCGGTAACCGCTGCTCCTTGGTAGCGGTGCCGAGACTGGTCTTGGTGGCTGAGGAAACTTGGCGTTCAACCAGTCTTCAAATTCCAGTTCAGACATTTCCACAATTTTTTCGCGAACAAACTGTTAATTAAAAAGTAGGCACAAATGTGTTATTATTTTCCATAAACAGCCCCCATCCATTTCGATAGGGCGTTCAGAAATATAAAAAAACACACGCCCACGTTCCGAATTCAGGCACTAAAGTGCGACAGTAAAGCCGACAGATTGCTCCAATACACCGCAGTCATTCGATGAGCTACTCTTCTGCGAAATTTTGTAACAGTTTACGCATTTTGTGATATAGCGTTCGAAATGGAAGGAAAAGGAGATGTCGTCCAAATACCCTTCCCCTTCCCCTTGCGAAAGGAGGCAATGTGTGATAGGAGTTGTGGTACCTTGTAATGAATGGAATCTTATAAGTATTTTGCAATCAGGGCTGCAGCATTTTTTAATAATCGACAGTCCACGCAATTTGCGACAACGACCTGACGCAAATTGTAATATAATTTATATTTGGCAGAACAACATACAAGAAAAATTAAAAGTAACGTTGTGTTTCTAACATCGTTATCATAAATGAAAACCGTTAAATGGCAAAGTTGTAAACGGTCTACTTAACAGTTTTCAGTCTTGATAATGACTTTAGAACATCGAAACATCGAATTACGTTACTTTTAATTTTTCTAGTCAAATGCTTTAACAAGCAACTGACCATCCGAACAAAAGAAAAATAGAAACAGAAAAACAGAAAAACCTTGCATCATCACGATGGGCCATTTCTGAGTCACAAAAACTCTCACTTTCAAACTAGGCTAAGCCGCCGGGGAAAACCTTAGTGTCCTGAAAATGAGTTTTATTTGTATAGAAAAAAATCATTTTCATACCAGTGGGTTCGCAGTTAGCCTCGCTTTGAAACAGAGGCTCGGGGCATCTACAAAGTAACGCATCCATTATCATTGTTTTTCATTGCGTCAGGTCCACTATACTCACCTCAACAGCGGCATTGATATCAGGGGCGCAGATTTCCCAGACACGAAGCGTCGATAAGACTTTTAAGAACTGATTGCTGCTTATTTTCCTCCCTTCCAGCTGAATACAAATATAAAAGAACGTGAGAAACTGTTTCAGACTTTTTTGTCTTGCTATTGTACTTTGGAGATGGCTAGTAGTGTCTCGTCAGACTATCAATCCTGGAAAAAGTTTTTTTTTCTTCATAAACATCACGTTTCTAGCTGTATTTGATGTTTAGTGTTTTCGGCAACATGGTGTCATAAACCGTTTTACACTTTAACTTGTTTCCAGTCATGCAAGGCAGTGCAAGAGTATCGGGGTAGGTGATTTATGGTTACAAACAGTGATACTCACAGATCCATAACCAGCGATACGATTTAATACTATAGTGCAGTATCGATCATCTTTTACGTCCTGCGGCAGGTTACCCAGTAAGTCTTTATACCTAGGTTGAATAGAAAAGGACAGACGATAGTTAGATCTTAACACACGTCTTCACCGTATAAATATTTTACAATATGTTGCACAAAGAGGGAAGAAAACCAAAGCAAATCCTGAACAAGAAATTTTACAAATTCCCTCAGTAGTTTTCCTACGTCTCCGTGGATCAGAAACTCATTGGAGGTTGAGGTTCATAAATTCATGTGCAAGCAATACAGAGACTGGTAAATCAGTGCACAAACCCTGAGCGACAAAAAAGGATGCCAAGCCTGTGTGCAGTGGTCAGCTAGACTGATAGCAGTCGCTCAGGATTGTCACAAGCGGGGCGAGTATGTCACGTGCAAGGGAGCGAGGCAAACGCGCGAGGAAAAGACAAAAAGAGAAGGAGGTGTATGTTGACAAGATTGATAGTATCTATTTAACTGATTCTCACGTTTGGTGGGTGGAGAATTTGAACTCAACGGCTACAAAAAAGGTTGCAGTCCCTTCTTCTCTTTTCGTCTTTTCCATCGCGCGTCTTCCTCGCTCGCTTGCTCCCTCGCACGTATTTTATCCTCGCCCACGCGATTATTTGAGGCCCCTGCTTGTCAAGAAGTTGGCTACTTTACAGACAATGCACCATTCCTGCTTAGTCCCTATACGGGGTCTTTCCAGGCCTTCTCGGTCAATGCATTTCAGTGATGTATCCGGAACGAACGGACCACGTGACCCGAAACGCATCGGCCGTGCACAATAATGAGGCCTAGTAGGCAAGCAACACTCAAAGATAGTAACTGTAAGTCCCAAACAAACCATTTGCATTCCTCTGTGACTCGCTGTCTCATCTCCTCGTTTGTTTCCGTGTCTGGAATAACGCTACTACTTCGCATCTGATCAAGGGCCCTGTAAATGTTATTGAACGTCTCAAGACACATAAGCTTACGCTCCAACACTTGAAGACGATTCCTGTGAAAATAAAGACACCAAATTGTCAAGGCCAAATTCCAGTTTGATATGGAAAGCATGGACACTCCTGAACGAGTATGTGTGAACTCCTTGGTGCTCCATGGGTAAACAAATTACAGTTACACGGCGATTTAAAGGAAGGCTGCTACTTCGCATTTCCATACTGTTTAAGTCTTCTAGAATAAAAGACCTTAATAATTACAGAGCACGGATAGGAAGCAAGTGCTCTAAACAGAGGGTTTGATCTATAGAGGCAAAAATTGAACGAAGACGTTGTCTTCGTAACGTCGATTGCATGCATGACTATAAGCCAATTCTGGTGTTCTCTCTTTACTTTAGCACGATTTTATTTCATCTCTTGACTATTAATCAATTACGTTAAACTATCCTCGGAGAACCAAGGCGGCAGATAACTGGGACATTCCCTCTCCTTTACCCCGCAAATACGCGTCCCGAACTTCCCTCATTGTTATCGTCAGTGAATACCATTTTCTTTGGCACTCCTGTATCCCGTGCCAAATTTTGGCGAATTCCGCTTCCCGGGTAGCAGTCAAATCCCGTATCCCGTTAACGTTTCTCGAATCCCGCGCTGCATTTTCACTATTTTTTGTTCAATTCCCATATACCGGGAATATACTCCTCCAGTTAAAAGTACGCAGCAGTGTCAAACGATAGCGCGGGCTCACCTGTCCCTGACTTCTAAGTTGTCGTGTAAAATAAGAGCTTTCTCTTCCGCCACTTCATTAAACTTTATTTTTGACTCGATTGGAACTTTCTCAGTTCTGTGATCCAGGCTGATGGCGCCAAATGCCGCTATGGCGGCTGCAGCAAATCTAATGAAGAAAATGAAAAGATTTCACATAGGTGGGTTAAAGGGAATAATTTTGGACCGAGAATTCTTGTTTGAAATTCTAGGCTGTATTTCAGTTATTTGGATACATTTTCCGTTGACAAGAGAAAAGGAAACTTAACAATTGCTAGCCTGCGAGCAAGCTCTCCTATTTGGGTAAGCGAGGTGAGCCTCGCGAGAACGCGCGAGCGAGGGGGCCGAGGGGGCCGGCCCCTCGCGGCTTTGCCGCTCGCTCGCGCGTTTTCGCTTCACTCGCTTCACTCGCCCAAATAGGAGAGCTTGCTCGCAGGCTAAACAATTGCTGGTTTAATTCGCACTTAGATTGCACGGCCCGGTCAAGAAAGTCTGCATGAAAGTCAGAATAAGGGGCAAAACGGAAAGTGCTTCATTCAGATTTTCAAATAGCTTGTACCAGGCTCTTGGATAGTAACACGCAGAGATAGAGAGAAACTGTTTTTCAATAGGGTAACTCTTTCAGTTTTTATAAAAAGTAAAAACTGCTATCCATAGAGGCCCTATAAAGATCGAGAGGTGAACTGATGCGAAAATTGACGCGCGCGGGCATGGTTGGAGAGGAGGCGGTGATCATGTACGTCTTACTTCGCTTGGCTTCTTGTTTTCGCGACTCTTCCCTAATATCTGAGAGCCTGGCCACAGGCTAAGTCTGAAAACGAACTGTGTGAATACTTCTTTTGTATTTTTTTTTGGCAAACTGCAAGGAGCCTTGTTATATTTGTTTCACAGGGCTGCTTAGAGTTGGTCTTAACTGTTCGGATAAACGCTAGGACAAGCAATGACAAACCCACTAAAATACAAGATGGAAAATGAACTGACCTTTTAGTGTTAACTGCTCCTGTTATGAAAAGAAGGGGGAAAAAAGTTAACAATTAATGTAGTTATTTCCCGGAGGTGATGGTGGGGGGGGGGGGGGGGGGGGGCGGGGGGGTTGAAGAGGGGCCCTGAAGAGGGGCCCTGCTTCGTCCTCAACAATTTGGCATATCATATTTGTCGTTTCCTGTAGATCATGATTTTTGTTTTGAAGCAAAACCTTGCTTACGTTCTTCTAACAACAAGTGATTCAGTAGATTTATCATCTGATTAGAAGACGAAAAAGGGCAGGGCGGGGTGTTTTTATTTACATTCAATCCAACGTCTGGGATAATTTGTATAATAAGTGGTACCTTACCGGTTGCTTGAACCCAAGCTCTGACTCGTGAATCGCTCGCCGTTTGCTGTTCTTCAGGTTTCGACGAAAGCTTTTCCAGCTCCTTATGCTAAAACAGAATAGAAATGAGACCTCAACAAGAAGTAACACGCTGCAGTAATCGGTATCGATTTATCTTATGATCAAATCTACCTCTTTCAGGTTCCTATCTTATCTAACAGGTCCTTCCGAAAATACAATAACACTCTAGGTGCTTAGAAAGTGCAGCTGGTGTTAAGATCATTCTGAATACGAGGCTAAAGCGGTAACAGGTTTGCGGCGGTTTGCGAATCGATCTGAAGTTGTGCCTTCAATATTCCAGATAAATGTTTCTATTTATTTTAGCAATATCATGATTCACTCGATTTTAAGGCCAAAATGGCGCCAAGCATTCGGCGACGAGTCACGAGACGCAGACCGGCCGTCAATCGTTTTCCACATCACGGAAATCAGGCGTGCAAAGTGAACATTAAAAGAGCATTATTGTATTTTTTAAAAGAAAATCTTTCCTTACCGAAAGTGTGCTTTTAAAGGCTTTTGCTGCCCTCGTCTTGGCGCGTATTTTCTGCATGGCTTTGCTAGGATTTGAAGGTGGTGTGTAGACTCTTGTAACAGTAAATGATTTCTGTTTCTGAAGCTTTGGTGGAGCCTTTTTATCATTCCCGCCTGGAGCTCCGTTCTGTGGGGCCCCGTTTGAGTTGGTGTTTGACATGGTGACTGGTAATGCTCCTGGTGTGACAGTGGTCGGCTCACTCATGGGCCCAGGAGGGGCTGATACGGCTCTTATCTTTGGGTCCACAAAAGTAACCGTATGACCACCTAGTGCCAAAAGAAAAAAAAAAAGAGAGTTATAAGCAAAAAATGAATCAAGAAAGAGAGTTAAAAAAATACCATATATATCTCAGAACTTGACTCGATATCTCAGTCAGACATTTACTTCTGGTTTGCCCAATCATCCGTGGCATGCTAAGGCACACTTCAGCACTCTCATTTACACTGAAGGAACCTTAGTTTTTGATTTTGCTGATAATGGACAATTTCTCATTCTTGTATCTAAGTTTATTTTGGTTCAGAAAACGGTTAGGTCAGATAACCTACTTTCAAAGGGGAAAAAAGAATATTTGCTAACGTTATGGAATTTCCAATGGTTTTCACGTCAGTACCTTTTCTCTTTTCCTAGCCTTTCTTTTTTGTTTCTTTTTAGTTCCATAAGAAGCAAGCGGATAAAAATATTTGAATTAACTGCGAAATCAACTTTATATGGATTAGAAATGCCCTTCTCTTTCTCCTTCTTTCAGCCAGTGTAAAATTAATGTCTTAAAAACAAATTCTTCGAGACTCACCACCGTTATGCGAAGAATTTCCATGACCGTCGCTTCCACTCCCTTCCTGAGAGGCCCTTTGGTCTGGCGCATGCTCTGTCGGAACTTCTGTTCGGGATGACACCACGGTCTCTCCAGTCACACTTGTTCCACTTCGTGGCCGAGTCTCTGTTGGAACACGAAGAGCACTAGGTCCAACAGTGGGGGTGTTCGTTGTGGAAAAGCGCTGGATGAAATTCGGGTGAATGGAGATTCTCCTTGTGCCTCTTCGAGTTCCACGCTTAGGATTTGGAAATAAATAAAAATGTAAGCCTGGTTATTGAATGCTTTCGGGGGTTTGAAACCTTTAGAAAATCTTGCATCAAAAGCACCTCATAAGTAGCAGTACTGAAAACTTGCCCCACGTAAGGGAATCCAAGACATACCTGGATTCCGGATTCCACGCCATAGATTCCAGATTCCGGATTCCTGATTTTTTTGTCAGTGAATTCCAATCGTTAGTGGGATTCCGGATTCCACAGGCAAAATTTCCCAGATTCCGGATTGATAAGCAAAAATTTCCCGGGCTCCGGAATCCCTTGCACGTACGGAGCAAGAAAACAGCCATTTTCTTGAATATCTGCTTCCGAAAAAGATCTCTAGCATGTTGTACTTCTCACCTGTGTAAAGCGAGCAGGATTTTGTTTAAATGTCGCCCAGTCTTTATCTGTGACCTTATCTTTTTCTACTCTTTTCCGGATTGCTCTTGGGTCTTCATTAAGGTCCCTGAAAAAGTAATGAAATTAATTAAACACAAAATAAGAGAAAAGCTAATTGAGTGCTATCAAAGTTTTGAAGATTAGAAAAAAGTAACGTGCTAAGAACAGCGAAGATTAATAAACTAACTTTAAAGTACTAGCCACAAAAAAACCAACACTCAGGCCTCAAGAAAAGCAAAACTGGCATGACCCATTTGACAGGAACAAACACAGGACACCCAGCTGGAAGACAATGGAGCAGGGTACGTACTTTAATTTCCAGCAGCTCGTGATTGGTGGCATGACTGGAGGCTGTTGATCTTGAGACATCCCCTCTAAGATCCAGTTCAGTGCGCACAGCTGACGAAATATGTTTTTCCTGTGTGATAAAGACATAACATCAACAATGATGATGCCTGTTTTTTGACGTGTCAGTATTTTTACTTGTTATATATGGCCTCCCAGCATTGCGTGACATAAATGGCTGGTAACTGGTGAAGTTCTTTTTATTTAAAGAAACTAATCCTTGGTACTAATTTAAGTAAAGTATTGCATTGTATTGAAACTGGATTAGCCGACGTATCGTAGACAAAACGAGTTTATTTTTTAAATTATATAGGCGGCAAAAGTCGTTCATTATTTGTTCATTATTTCCGGGGGTGGGTGGTGGGTGGGGTATTCCACGGGGATCTGCCGCTAGACAGGGTATAGTTTTTGACCTCTCTGTCCTAAACAGGGTATATAATTTTGTGTAAGTCTGTCAACAGGGCACTGTGCCTGCACGATTGATTTGATTGCAAGATGGATTTTGTTTGTACTCAAAGTATTGAAAAGCCTATAAAGTGAAATTGCTCTACTGCGATTGCCAATTAATGGCTTTATTGAAACAAGACAGCGTGCATTTTCTCCTTTGTCCTAAACAGGGTATATATTTTAGGAATTTTTTGTCCTTACCGGGGTCAGGGTTTCAATCTCTCAGCGGCTCACCTATACCCAAATACTGGACGAGTACCCCCCCTCCCTCCCTCCGGGTCATTATCGTGCGATTTCCGGTTGTGGTAAATTAGACGGTTAAGCTCCAGGTTAGCTATAAATAGGCGACATTAAGACTCAAAGAAAGCATGCGCAGAGAGGGCAACAATCGCGGCGAAAGGGACGATGGGAGGGAGAGAGGGAAAAAAGAGAGACTCCCCTTTTCCCTCTATCCCATCTTCGCTTGGACACATAAAATGAAATTAGGAGACAAATAGGACAGCTAAGCTAGTCAGGTACTATTCTGCGTAGCGGGCGGGATAAGCAGACTATAAGGTAGCCTGCGAGAGCATCCGTTTTTTTGGCTTTAGTTTCACCCGCCGAGAAAAACGTTACTTTTCGGAGGGAGAAAGCGACGATCGGAAATACGTCTGCGGTTCGCAGGCTAAGTATAAGCGGGCAAGTGCTGTAATTTTTTTGGTGGCGCAGTCACGAGCAGATTGGGAACAAGTCAAAACACGCAGTATCTCTATCAGTCGAAGTTGCGCGTTTGTATCCAGCGGCTGCAGAGGTGTTGCAAATGCCAATTATAACTAAGGGCCCGGTCTTTCGAAAGCCGATTAGTGCTCAACCCGGGGTTAAATTTAACCCGCGTTTCTTTTTCTTGTGTTCAAAAGCATTTTCTCGGACAATTTTCTCTGTTATTTTTAGAGCTTCCAATCATCAACTTGTAGACAAAAAGAGTTAAAACTGAAATGCTTTTTAACCTTTCAAATCTGAATTCAAATCTCGCACTAACCCTGGGTTATCTTAACCTAGCTTTGAACAACTCGGCCCTGGTGTCTAAACCATGTCGGACCTGGCTAGTAGCTCTAAACAAACCTGTCCGTGACGTCATTGTAGTTGATATTGGAATACACCGGTGAATAAGGCCTTTGACTTCTCAGTCTCCTAGACCTGCGGCTGCTTTTTGAGATGGTACTTTGAGCAGCGGACTGTGGTGGGTGAAGGTATCTTCGAGTGGTGGGGGCAGGGCTGGAGGGCGCACTTGTCATGTTTCTATCTGTTTCTGGATGTTCAGTTGACGACCTACATGAAAAACAGAATAGTTTCGCATTACTTTCTTTGTCCCCTTTCATTTTGTTCATCTTCCATCTGCACTTTGTCATCTTGGTTTTTATTACAAACGCGATAAAAGGATGGCTCCCTAAACGATCACGTGTTTGTCGTGAACTTGGTGTTCTTCTCAACTAACTGGTCAGCGGTAACAGAGTATTTGGACTATTTGAGCAATTTGTACTCGATCAAACAAAGAAATGAATTTGAAATTTATAACGCAGGTTGGAAGGAAGAAGTTGGTCTTGGACATTTATGTAAGTAGGATAATTATGTTAGAAATCGAGAGAAATTTATTGGTGGCAAACAGCGGTACTTTCTAATTTCTGCCACTTATAGCTGATTGGTTTAATGGCAGGAATATTTAGGGGCGAAATAGTTGCAAACTTAAGCAAGAATGAAAAAGCTGTTCTACCATTCCCTCTTGTAAACTTTTTCTCCATGTACTTAGATAACGCACATAAAATTCCTTTCCGATTCGCTGCCCTGGATTTCCCCGAATATTAAACGTACACTGTATTAGTTATTCTAGAAAGGGATTAAAACTTATTTATTAAAATTTGTAGGCAGCTTTAAAGTACAGTAGCTACATATAATTTGCACAGCTTTGTTGTTCTTTCCAGCATTGAAATACACATTAAAATAGACTAAAAATTATCCATCAAATGCAAAAACACTAGCCTGTCAAAATCAAGATCCATTGAATGTGAGGGGGTGGGTGAGGAGACTTGAAGGGTAGGCTGTGGTGACGCGGGAGGGCTCTTTACTGACGTGACGACAGACGTACCTAGCAAGAAGAGTATAAAGGGCATATATGGTTACTATGGACTTCATTTAGCTCTTTAATATTAGTTTTGATTAATGATCATTTACATGAACTGTACTTTGATTTGTTCATTGCTTTATACTTTACTATTATTCATTCATTTAAGTTGGGTACAAACATAGGATTGGCTTATTGTATGACTTGTGCTTAGACTTAGATACTGTTGAACCTCCACTAACAGTCACCTCTCTACAACGGTCACCTCTCTACAACGGCCACCTCTCTACAACGGCCACCTCCCTACAACACCCACCTTTCTACAATGCCCACCTCTCTACAATGGCAACTTTCTTCTGTTGCCAAGGTGGCCATTGTGGAGAGGTTTTACTGTAGTATAAATTCAACTTTAATTACTGTTGGTGAAAGTTTTGTGTGTCTTGTCTATATCTAATAGATTCTCAGTGGATGTAATATTAATATTTTATTAACCTGACTGTGCTTACCGAGCTGTTTCCACCTTTGACTACTGGAGGAAGAATGAGAGCTGCTGGGTCTTGGTTGGGTGTCCTGTGCAGGATCAAGGTGTTCTCCATAACTAAGCCAAAAAGAAGAAGGGTTTCCCCGAATATATAAAAATCTGGTATCCCTTATGTGATGTACTATGCAAACTGCAGTTTTCTGAGGTTATGTTGCCTATAAAAAATATTACTGCCTTCCTAAATTATTTTAACCATACAGAAATTGTATGTCAAATTTCAAATTATCCCTTTGCTCCTCCATTAAAGAGAAGACAATTTTGAAAAAGGATCTAGCAGTTTATTAAATTTCATGCATGTGTGTTATTTTCCATGTCTGTGTTAAGACAACCCTTCAGTTGAATTTATTTAAGTGTTCTCTAAATATTTTTTTCTATCAATGCCAAGGCAGAAATCGAAATCCTACAGTCAGCCTGCATTTAGGGATGCACTGACAGACCTGTGCTCACTGCAAGTTAAAGTTTAGTCTGTTCACAGTCCCCAATTTTTTCATAAGATCATCAGGATGGAGGGTTACCAGTGTGAGCAGCCACCTTGGCTTCATATGTACCAAGGAGGCAGACATTGGGGTCTATAGAGGTGGGGGAGCTTGGCTGTTCTCCATCCCCTTAGTAGATTTGACACTCATCCAAGATGGCTGCCTGTAATGCAAAGCCTTTCATCTCGATGATCTTACGGAAAAATAGGGGACTGTGGACAGTCTAACAGAACATTGATAAACAAGTGCCTAAACCTATATATGGTTAAAATTTAGAAACTGGACACAAAAGGGAAAGGAAATAGATAAAAGGCAGTTTGAAAATTCTGAATGGGAACAGATTTATCAACCCCGGTAACCCTAACCCTTTGGTATTTTAATGAGTTACAGGGGGTTGGGAGTCAAATCTGGTCTGGATTCCTCGATGCCCGAAATTAAATTATTTGTTATAAAACTTACTCTGTCTCTCGACTTGGACTGCTTGGTGCTGGAATCATGTAACTGTTGAGATGTAATGTTTACAACAAAATTAGTAAATAATATTAACCTATTATAAACTTGATAATTTTACATATTAAGAATTAGAATCAGGTCTCAAAAATAGGCTGTTTTAATAATCACTGAAAATAGTCTAACCAATTTTGAGATACCTTTTAAGTTCAATGTCTAGTTCGTCATCAGAATTTTCACTGTCAGTGGAAGCAGGTTTCATCTGATTTCTTGCAGCCTCTTCTTTTTGTTTTCTCTCCCTCTCAGCTTCTGCTTGCTAAACCAATATTGAATTTTTTGATTGATAAATAATATTAATGAATCCAATTTATCTTTTAGTAGAAGTGTTATACAAAATATTTCTGTACATGAAATTGCCACAGAATTCTGAGTTAACTTGCCTTTCTGTGCTGTTCATCATGGACGAGCCTGTACAATCCAAAGCCAAGTCTCACAGCATGAATCATTTTCCTGGTCAGAAATTTATCAATCGTTAAATTATGTTAACAAAACAAAGCAAAAGGGAAATTTATTTTAAACTGTCATGCATTTATAAGCCTGTTCAAAAAAAGAGGTTGAGCTGGGGAGGTAGGTGGGAAGGAGCCTGCACAGGAACCCCAGTTGACCCATAGAACAAGTGGTATGCTGTGACCTTAATGGTTTTCCATGCCATAAAGCATAATTACCAGACTTGTTGTTCCTATTTATCCATACATGTAGATTGGAATTACTTCTTCTTCACAGAGTAAAATCTGGGAATTTATTGTTAACACCCATGATTTCTTTATAATGACCAGGTGGATTCTCATTTTCAAATAAGTGGGTTGAGAATTTTTTTTGTCCTGTTAGGCTTCAGCTTGACCTAGAAATATAAGGCTGACATGCAGGTCCCTCCCCTCCCCTACAGTGTAGATCAACCACTGTATACACATCAGGCAGTCTGAGTGTCAGTCTGTGTTAATGTTTCTCAGATTCTGCAGCTGCCCTCCGCACTGTATCTCAGCCTGGGAAAGCTAATGAATTTCAACCCCATCATTTTTTTGACATTCTCATCAGTAGATCATGGACATTAACCCCTGATAGATAATTTACTCTCACGAACCTTCCCTTGTTGACCTGGGCCTTGATATCATTCATAACCTTTGGTTTGTAGTTGGTTGGCTGTGGAAGCACTGGTTGCTGATCCTAAAATATAATCATGCACAGTAAAGATAAAAATATCACTAGCATGACATCGTGTCAAATTCTTTTTTGAATTATATATCGGTGTAATACTCCCACCTGCCAGCTAGGCATACGTCATTGAGATCTGGGTAAAAGATTACATTTGGGCAGTACTAAGTCATTATTATCGAAGAAGGGTAAATTGAGAGCCACCTTGATTTACGTAACACCTTTCAATACTATTTTTCCTTTCTTTTTTTAACAATGTGGGGGTGACTTTTAACGATTAAAGCATCATGTTTTATTTTACTATTAATTTTTTATTGATCATTAATAAATTATTAATCACAACAATTACCTTTGATTGCCGCAGAGATTCTTCATCCTCTGATTCTGATTCACCAGAAGATGATGAAGACTCATCTTGAATCTAAAGAAGGTGAGAAGTACATTTTCTTCTTAACTTAATCTTTGTGCCCAAAGATACCAAGTTCCTAACTTCCCAGTGGCCTGTCAGTGTACCTAGCATAGCAGGCACTTGAAAGCTTCATGGGACAAGAAAGAACAGGGCACACATGGGAGACACTTGTGCACTTAGGACTGAGCTGCTAGAGTCGTCATTTTATGCATGTGGGGGAGGGGGGTTGTGTGGCAACACAACCAAAAAAACTGAGGGTTACCAGGCTCTCTAGGGTTTACAGAAGGTTTTGAATCTATCTTTCAACCTAAATTTGCTAATAATTTCGGCTTTACAATAATAGTTTTGTTCAACTCATTGTAGGCATGTTTGCACTTGTCGCTTTTGTCCGTTTTGTCCCCCTCCGGAGCAGCAATAATCGCATTTAGTTTAATATTTTCCATTTATATCTAAAAGTCGGAAGACTCGGATGTGTCGGTCTCGGTGTCAGTTCTCTTGGCGCGATTTGAAAAGCAATACTTGGCTGACTTGGCAGCGTTTGTTGTGTATTCGTTCACAAGACTGATTCGCAGTGAAATGTGTCAAAATATTGAAAAAAGACAGCTGCAATATTAAGCTTTTATTTTACCTGTAAAGAAGGCACTCTTGCGGTAAATTATGCGGACATCTATCAGTTAACGAACTGTTGAAGTCGATTACTAACGGTAAATTTCTTTTAGGGACATCCATGGTAATTAGAGTTAAGTAGAAGTTTTATGTTTCATATCGTAGAGCTTACTCTGATAATCACGACGGTTTTTAGAAATACTCATATAATACGCATCGGGCGTTTGTTTAAATATTTGGCATTTCCCTTCCTTTCGCAGGCAGCAAAATTAAATATTAATATGACGTTATCGTGACAGTGCTTATAAATAGCCATAAAATTTCTCCAAACGTTGTAACAGTATTACTTTGTTAAAATGTCGTCGTTCGTGGCGTGACTCTGCGGGTTAAAATTATTTCAGATGGGACAGTTTTTTTATCACGTAGAAAATTCGATGTGAGCCTGATCGCGATCAAAAATTACTGACTAATCGTGAATACAACGTCACTATCATGCGAAAAATCATTAGCGCCTTGATTCACGATGGTTCATTTACTTATTAAACTTTGCGTACATTTTAATAAGCGTGCGCAAATTAACTTCAGAGCCCGATCAAACGTTCTCAAGTGTATTGAATAATGAAATGAATAAAGATCATTTCATTCTCATCTTGAAATATGAACCTAAGAGGGTAAACTTTATCTTAAATGTTAGAGTGCACAACGTCACAATATACCTGGTTGTCTTGTTCCGTTTGCTCCTGTCCCAAGGCGCTCAAAATTAACTTCCTATCATCCAAAAACACCTCCCCAACCGGTTGATACGGCTTGTAAATGACCGAGCGATAACCGCATTTGCTCATTTGATGTCTACGGCGTTCATAATTCTCCCTCGCAACTTCCTTCCTCGTTGGAACTTCGCAAGTGTAGAATTTGGCATTTCTAGCAGTGATTTTTAGCCCTTGATGTGAAGGAATGGGCAGTGGTACCGGTCGAATATATGAACGTGGATTCTCAGTATCTGGCATGATCTCTTCTAGCTGATGGCTCTCATCGTCGAAATCAAGATGTTATAAAACGCAGTGGAATTGTGCTGTAGGGTTCGCTGCCATGTTGCCTTGTATATCACACGCTCTTTTTGTCCAGTATGTTTGGTTAAACAAGACCTCTTTTGCATAACATGAAAGGAGCAGAGTCATCACTATGGCAACTATAAACAGGCCGTGACAAATTACCTCATTGTTATTTTTGCGCCGCTTTTTGCGATTTCATCAAAATCGTGAAATTTAAATAGTTTCTAAAGGACATTCTAGTTAAAGCTAAGCTATGAAGGCTTTATTAGAATTTATTCATCCGCGAACTGCAGGAGTCGTGTAGGCTTGTCAACACTTTTATCTTTACACACTCACAAAGATTAACAAACCGACACCTGTCGGTAGACCTATCATATCAGCGTGTGACGGCCCTACAGAAAGAATCTCAGCTTTTGTTGACCACCTCATTCAGCCAATAGCACCAAAACAAGCCTCGTATCTCAAAGATACAACAGACTTTCTTAATTTGATCGAGAAGACTAAACTGCCTAAAAGTACAATTCATGTCTGAATGGACGTCACCAGCCTCTACACGAACATACCCCAGGAGGAGGGTATTACCACTGTATGCGAAGCATACGAGGAATTCTATGAGGAAAACCCTCCCATTCCTACCAGGTATTTAAGAGAAATGCTAAGTCTGATTCTACAAGAAAACTCGTTCTAATTCAATGGAAAAGATTACCTCCAAACTCATGGAACAGCCATGGGAACGAAAATGGCCGTAGCTTTTGCTAACATATTTATGGCCAAAATAGAAAAAGAAATACTCAGACAAAGCACCACAAAACCTATTTTTTGGAAAAGATTCATAGATGACGTCATATCTATGTGGAACACAAGCAGAGACAAAATAGAGGATTTCCTTGTAAAGGCAAACAGTTTTCACCCAACGATCAAATTTACGGCTTAAATCTCAGAAACAGAAACCACATTCTTAGACACGAAAGTGTACAAAGGTGACAGATTCAAAAAGGAATCTATTCTTGACGTGCGAACGCATTTCAAAGCTACAGAAACCTTTCAATACACGAATTTGTATTCGTGTCACCCACCAAGCGTCACGAAAGGCTTTATAAAAGGAGAAGCGTTAAGGCTTCTGAGAACAAATTCTTCTCAATTTACTTTTGAGGAAAACATGAGTAATTTCAAAACACGCCTGCAGAATAGAGATTACCCAGCTAGAATTGTAGAAAAACACCTTTCAGAGATTAAATTCTCTGATAGAGAAATGTCGCTTGCGCAGTAAAACAAAACCGTACCTAAGAAAATACTGCCCTTTGTAACACAATACCATCCGGCTTTGCCTAACCTAAAGGACACACTCATGGGGAAATGGCACCTTATAGAAAATCAACCGCACCTGAAAGAAATCTTTAAGGAGCCCCCCATCAACTCATACCGTAAGGGAAAATCCCTAAAGGACATCCTAGTTAAAGCTAAGCTATGAAGGCTGTATTAGAATTTATCATTCGCGAACTGCAGGAGTCGTGTAGGCTTGTAAACACTTTTATCACTATTTAAAAAGATTAGGTAACTTAGGTACAAAATTCTTTTTTGGTCTTGACTTACGGGCCTGCTTGACTTGCGTTTAGAACATTTAATGACGAGTCCAACGTACTTGTATAAGAAAATCTCACGAGTTGTCAACTATGCGCGTAGAAAGAAAAAATGCGGAAAGAACACATTGGCAGGAATCGATTGTATCAGAGCCTGAGGAAATGCTTAACCGCCCCAACCAAAGGTCATTAAGCGCGGTTTTGCAGCGTTTCTTATGGTGTAATTGAAATAGGATGAACGCAGAACAGAATATCCGCTTCTATATGTCCCTTTGGGTAGATAGCCGACCCTTCTACAATCCTATTGTTCTCTCTCAACAGCGTATCGACGATTTCAGCCGGAGAAGGTATACATACTTACAGAAATAATCATGGAAGTTTCAACAACAACAATCTTTATTTACTCACTTTTAGAAATATTACATTTTTTTATTATTTGCTATTTGAAATACAAGTTTAAGATAAAATAACAAGAAAATTAAGCAATAAAGGTAATACCGTGAAAGGTTTTAGGCCAAGAGTCATTTCAAAAGTAGGTTGAGTTTGATCGTCCGGGTGAACGTATTCCACTTCAACTGGCTCTAGACTGTACTGAGAACGCTATTAAGAACTCTATACTGTTCAACTACCACTACTTACAGACGACATTATGGACCTATACTCAACCTCTGTTTGACTTCGACGTATTTTCAGTACAACGGCAAACACTACAAACAGTTACACGGTACAGCTATGGGCTCTACAGTTTCTGTTGTTGTAGCAGAAATTGTCATGCAAAACATCGAGGAACAAGCCCTAGCTACCTACACGCGAACTGTACCTCTTTGGTTACCTTACGTTGACGACACATTCACCGCCGTACACAAAGACGGAATCGACGATTTTCACGAACACGTTAACAGACAGAACGCGGACAAACAGTTCACCAAGGAGATCGAAGAAAATGGCAAGATACCTTTTCTAGACTGCTTGGTCACTCGCGACAACAACAAACTAAAAACGACTATTTACAGAAAACTGACACATACCGACCGATTACTAGACCAGTCTTCGTACAACCCGACCTCTCACAAGGAGAGTAAGGCGCAATAAAGATACTATACTATACTATCCGGACTCTGACGAGACGAGCGCAACTAGTTTGCGACTCACCTGAAAGCCTACAAGACGAGACTGATTATCTGAACAACGTTTTTAGTAAGAACAATTACAACACGGACTTTGTTAGACGGAACACTCACTGACAGTAACACTGATTCCCACACTCAGACCAACTCTGGTCCTGTTACGACATCAGAGGCACCTCTGAAACTATTGCACGTATATTACAACCTTACAATATACGTGTTGCACACAAACCGATCACCACTTTACAGCTACTGCTTACTAATGCCAAGGACAAAGAAAAACCGGAAGACAGACAGGGAGCAGTATACAAGATCAAATGCTACGACTGCCAGGCTTCTTACATTGGTGAAACCGGCAAAAAACTTAAGCACGCGACTGACCGAATGATTCTTGGAATGCGACGAGGAATGGTGACGTCAACAATCACATTGCTGAGCACCATTTAAAGACGAAACATCAAATTGACTGGGACTCTGCGACAAGGTATAACGTATTCTACAGACTCCTATCAACGTCTTACTTTAGAAAGCTGGTTTACTAACTTAGAACAAACGCTACTGAATCGTAGCCAACAGTTACCAGCGCCATACAAACGACTTATTGACGAGATCAAGCAAGACTTAACTACGAGAGAACGACTGGAGAACTGACAATTTGACTAACAATAGATGACTGTTTGAACTGTAACAATAGACGGATCGAAACTCACCAATTACTGATTACGAGTCTTCATAGCCAATAACATCAAGGCTTAACTGACAGACGACCAATAACATGGCAACGTAATTGACCAATCAGACCAATAACCAGAGTATACTACCATCAACTGACGTGATACAACTCACTTTGACTCTGAAGATGACTACCGCAAAGGTTGTCGAAACGTCATTCACTGTCAACAACAGTCCTATTCAGGACTACGTTCACCCGGACGATCAAACTCAACCTACTTTTGAAAGGTAATACCCTCTCAGAAAAGGATGTATCATCCAGAATTTTTTCAAAATTGGCCCAATAAGTGAATTAAAATGTACAATAAAAAGATGGGGTCACCGTTCTTCTCTTCCCTAAGAGCCCGTTACCCTAGATGTCTTTGGCAAGTTGCGCGAGAAAAATTCAAAGCTGGAACAATGGTCAAAAACTGATTATTATCATTTAACAAAAACTATGAATGTTACTAAAACCTATGGCGCTTTTGTCGGTCCAGGTTATAGTCTTTCAGTGTTAACTGAAGTGACTTTAAATTTATGTAAAAAAGGGACCGTTTTGACGATATCCCACACTTCTCTGTGGCTTAAAATGCAGCGCTGTACCGGTCATTCTTATCTAAACTAGTAATAGTTGACACTACAGCTGCCCCCGTTTTGTATATTGTCGGTCAATAGTATTCTTGCTGGTTGTGTAGCTCTTTGAAATATACCGATTCATAATGAAGATTTTCACACATGACATACAATAGGTGAGATAAATACAGGAAACGCAAGGTTCCATGCACAGTTTCAGCTCGATTTACACAGCTTTGATCAAAACATTCTCAGTTTCGAGAATAGTTTATTCTAAACCATAAGAGAAGATTTAATTAGAAGTTGAATTTTTCGCTATGTCTCTTTCCCTTTTTACATTCAGTTCATTTTATTTGCCGGAAAGTAAGCCTTAGAAATTAAAAGGGCGTTTGATCGATTCACGCTAGCGCATTCTAGTCTTTTGAAACATTATAACGGAAGGACATCTGTGAGTAGGGAATAAGTCAGTACAGAATTTGATTGTCGGCGAATTTCTGTAAATGTCCATCAATCTGCTAGTGATAAGCTAGCCGTTTTTCACTCGTCTTGCTTGTTTGGGGCTGAGTCTTATTCCGGTCAAAGAGAGAGAAAGAGTGTCTGGCAAGGTTTCTAATATAAATCAAAGATTTGTGAACTCGTGTCTGGCAAACTCTCCAAGTGTTTATATATCTACACAGTTAAACGCACATTATAACCTCCCCTGCTCTTAACGAGTGTCTTTTGGTCCATAACTTTCAAAAAAACTGCTCCACAGAATGTCACTGCGTAACGCAAAAGAGTATCGAAGTATGACCACACTATAAATGTCACAAAATCTACCTGAGCGATCTCTTCGGGATTTTCTGTCTTTTCGTCATCCTAACCATTTCGTACTTGCGGGCGCAAACAATAGAAACGTCATCATTACCTACCGATTCCTCGCGGCCCCAGTTCGAGCAAATCGAGATTTTTTCTAGTATACAGACTGTATATTTGAACTGTAAGTACTGTCCTTAATATACGCGCGAGTCAAGGGTGCCTCCTCGGGATTTCGCCTTTGGGCGAAATCCCTGAGGGGGCAAAAATACAACTTTTACCGTCCAGAATTCGTTCTCCTTAAAATTTATTTCTTGTAGCCGTATTGAGTAAATAACACCTATAAAAAGTGGGGCTCACCGCTCTCGTTTCATTGACAGCACAGTAGTAATTTCGGCTTCAAATGGTCATTTACGCGAAGGAACTGGGGCGCCCCCCAGTTAAGCCGAACACCTTTTTAGCCGGGGAGAGTTATCAGAATCGCTATAAAACGATTTCGACTCTAAAGAGAGCCTTTTTACCTCTATTGAGGCAGCTGGTGAAATTTTAGTTGGCTAGCTCCCATAACTTTGTTACTGTCAATACAATCCTTTTTTAAAATTCTTTCATAATACAAAAGAAAGTTCATGATTCATATACTTTAGGTATGATATCTGCAGAGCTTGATAACCTCAAATCATGTTAGCAGTTGTTTTGCATTTGTGGCTGCGCAATAACTTGAAAATTAAAAAATTTTGATGATGCATCTTTCATATTTATTCTCTATTGATAAACAGGCTAAAAAAGGCCCACCGTATTTACTCGATTAAACACCGTCAGTAGAAGTTGTGTAATTTGAAGCAGACAGCGTGTGAATAAAACAGCAGTTCTTTCCTACAGAAGAACAAACAGAAACCTTGCAATTCCAATTATTGACCGCACGAGAAATAAGTATACTTCGTTAACGTTAATTACTTAAACCACTGAAAAGATATTCATCTTGGATCGAACTGAAAACGACGTTATGAGTTTTTTCTTACTTCTAACGGGGGTTCTTATCGCAGTTACTTCGCCAGTAAGTAAATTTTAACTTGTTTCTCTCAAACCCTGTGAATTCTTTATGTAACTATATTCAATCATTTAAAGACTTTGCGAAATAGAATCGTTGATTACTTCAATTAATACTTATTCTTCCAGAATTTGACAAATTAAAGAACAACGTTCTGATACATAACCAGTACTGAATCTGATTCAGTGCAGTCACTGAGATAAGTACAGTAAGCAAAATAAGGTTTACGATACGGGAATTTGTTTCTGCTGGAAAGTATACCGATGCAAACCATTTTCTTCGGTTTTACATTCGGAAAGATTTCTTAAATTTGAAATTTAAGAGGAAAATTTTAAAGGCTTGAAATGTCACTGTTAAGAATCGTATTTGCTAGTGCTCAAAGCCATGAGATTTTGTTGAAAAAGATCTGCTTCGATAAAAAGGTATTGTTTTTAGATCAAGTGTATGATAAAGTAACGCTTATAGCCGTTACAAGTAAGTCAAGAGGTTGTAAAGTATGAAACCTCAGAAGTCATAAGCCTACAGGGACTAGGGGCCCGTTTCTCGAAAGGCCCAGTGACTACCCCTTCCCTCTGAAAGTTTTTATGCAGGCTACGACTCTTTTCTCATAGGCAATAAAAGTGGTCTTACTGGCACCGGAAAGGGTGGGAAAGGGAATATGTAGCCGGGTCGACTTCACGCTTCGTACGTAACGTATAATGAACGATTATAACAGTAATGTAAAATAAAATATTTGTGGAGCCATTAATTTTATTTAATGGTCAAGTCTGCTTTCTCGCAATTCAGCACCAACTCATTGTTATACAAACTGTTATACATCATCAGTTTTAATCACTTCCATATTGTCTTTCACCGGCTATTATCTCCATATTGTCTTCCACAGACATTAAGAAATCACGACAAAACGTTCAAGTTGTTTAATTTGAGGTAGACAGCGTGTGAATTAAACAGCAGTTCTTTACTAAGACACAGATGAAGAAACAGAAACCTCGCAATTCAATTATTGAATGCAAGAGAAATAAGCATACTTCGTTAACGTTAATTACTTAAACCACTCGGAAAAGATATTTCATCTTGGATAGGACTGAAAACGACGTTATGGGTTTTTTCTTACTTCTAACAGGGTTTCTTATCGCAGTTACTTCGCCAGTAAGTAAATTTTAACTTGTTTCTCTCACACCCTGTGAATTCTTTAAGTAACTATTCAATCATTTAAAAAATTTGCGAAATAGAATCGTTGATTACTTAAATTAATGCTTTTACTTCCAGAATTTGACAAATTAAAGAACAACTTTCATTGTACACAACCAGTACTGAATCTGATTCAGTGCAGTCACTGAGATAAGTACAGTAAGCAAAATAAGGTTTACGATACCGGAGTTTGTTTCTGCTAAAAAGTATACCAACGCAAACCATTTTCTTCGGTTTTACTATACATTCGGTTACTTGTATTTGTAAAGAAAACAGGGTGAAATTATTTTGCAACAAGATAGACATTTTCGTGTCTAATATATAGATTTAGCCAGGGCTAAAAGCGAGGCCTCCGTTTCTATACTTATGATAAAAGCAATCAAATTAAAGTAATAACATGAACTCGAAGCCAAAATAAAGGAAATCTTCACATCCCTAAGAGCCTTCGGCATGAGACACCTTTAGAGGGAGGGGCTACATGATTAAGAAAAATATATCCGGCAAACAAACCTGAATTGAAAAAATTGTTAAATTGTAGGTCTCTTAAGTAGCAGCAATTTACAGGTTACGATTTCTAGGGTCGGTGTTTCTGTGTTTAAGGGAAGACCTAAAAGGGAAATCAGGCCGACTTAAGGACTTTTGTGTTCTCGTAAGCCCATTATATTTTCTCTTCTTTTCTTTTCTTTAAACGGGCTCGGACGAACAGTTATGCGTAGCCTTTACATTTATACCTCACAATATCTGAAAGAAAATTTTAGCGTAAGGTGTGTAATATTTTCTCTGAGGACAGACATAGGAAAGCAACAATAACCGTTTTCGCTATTAATAACTATAATCCAATCTTTCACTACAAATATAACGTTAACACAGCAACTTACAATCTTTTTCATTAAAAAAAGACAAACTCGGGCTCGAAAAGCTGACGAGTCTCTCCGTTTTAGAATAGGGGGAACTCTTTCATTTTTTAGATAAGCTCACTTTTTCAGTGAGAATATAAAGCCGTAAATAAAAAACTGAAAACAAACGCAGTAAACTTAATTGGCTTTAATTCAAGCGGTATTCAGCTGTATTCAGCGCCCTATGCGATTAGGAGTAGCCCCTCAGTAGCATCTTTTAAAAAGACACTCAAGACATTTTTATTTCAGAAAGCTTTTGGTGATTTTATGTGCTTTTAAATCTCGTTTTACTAGGTTTTATGCTGTTTTTTACGATTTACCTAGTTTAGGTAATTTTTATAGTTTTAGTGTTCATCACATAATTGTTTTAACTCTTTTTGGTAGGTTCGTGCACTTTATGCGTGTATACTTTATGCAGTCTTAGTAATTTTTTTTTGAAATATTTTGATTTTTAAGCGCTGATGAAAATAGCAATATTGATATTGGCGTTATATAAGTTTTATATTATATTATTGTTACAAATTATGGAAAAAGAGCAGCACACTGCACACTGCAGAAATTCTTGAATTCTACACACTGCAAAATTCTTGAATGGCAAGTAATGAACGAGAAAATCAATAGCATTTCAATGCGGAACATGTACAAAAACAACACTTCAGTTTTAATTCAAGAAAGGGCCCGTCTGAATGTTTCTAAAAATCTCACGATCTGTAATCTCATGGTCGTTTTTTGAGCTAATGTTATGAATGATCAATGACAGATGAATAACTTAATTTCTTGAAAACTTTTATTCAAAAACCCATAAGTTAATCCTAAAGAGCAATACGCTTAAGACAAGTTAAATCGTTGTGTTCACGCATGTTGAATCGGTCGAGCACATGGCAAAAAATCAGTTTCAAATGCACATTTTGTGGTTTTTCTTTCACGCCGATATCAAAATGACTAGAAAACGTCCATGAAACCTTTATAAATACAAAAATTCCCTTTTAAAAACATACTTTTCTTTGATCATAGAGTACGAAATGTACCTAAAGTGTCTTCAGAAACGCGTTAACCTCGCTGCCTTGTTGGTTCAAAACAAGCCAAGCGCTCCGATCCGCCGTGTAGAAAACAAGGTTGAATTCCTCGAAAGACAATGTCATAGCGAAAAGAGTTCGTTTGTTTACAAAAAAGAAACTGAGCATTCTTTTGAACTTTCTCTTTCCATTTGTGTCCTTTATCGGCGTATTTTCAATCTTGAAATGCAAACCTTTAGTCTTGAAAACCACCACATGATGAAAGCATGATGAAACCTTCATACAAACAAATTTTCGGTTCAAAAGTCTTTGTTTTGCGATACAGGACGCTTGAATTTCCAGGCTTTTGCGTGAAGCGTCATTTAGCTGGCGGCCGGGAAAACTCTTATGTGGGTTAAAAACATTACGGATTTTTGGAGATTTTGCTACCTAAACATTCCTTGTCTTAGAAAAGATATTAATTTAATCTTTATGAGTTCCTCAAGCGAAGAATTCACGCATAAGTAGAAAAACTCAAAAACAGATGTTTCTGACTTGGTTTCCGGCGGCCATATTTGTGCCTTGAAAGGGACACAAGCATGGCGTCTTCATACAAAGCTTTATAAATTTGGGTAAAACGTTTTTCGGAATATCTCGCATATGAATTGTTGCATAGACCTGATTCTTGACAAGGCTTTTTGTATATTTATCTTCTTTCATTTCCCAGATTCTAGACTTGCTCTATTAAAAGGTTTTCGTTTTTATTTCTGCTTCCTCACATGAGTGAAAACCGAGAATAACGCCGACATATGTCCTTGCAACTCTACGGGATTCGAACACGATATTGTGCACTAATTCGCAGACTCTCTATGGAGAAGGTTTAGAGTGTCTGCGACGCAGGCTAATCGAAACAAGAAATGTTCGGTTTCTCACATTTGTCTTTTCAGTGAAAGGTATGATTTTTGTGATTTTGATATTGGTTGTAGTAGTGTATCAACCAATTTTGTCAAGCACAGAACAAGGTTTTATTGGATTATTAAGAGGAAACCAAACATGCATGTTTAGGGGGTGGGTCATGCAATTTCCAGCCTTGCTTTAGGGGTGGGTCAGCCAATTTTGTGACGAAGGGAGGGGGGGGGGGACCAGGTGTTTTTACCAACCACATTTCCAAATGCTTTGGCCAACTCCCCCCCCCCCCCCCTATATTTTTTTGACGAGTACCTAGTTAATAAAGGTAATACCCTCCCAGAAAAGGATGTACCATCCAGAATTTTTTCAAAATGGGCCCAATTAGTAAATTAAAAATGTACAATCAAAAGATGGGGTCATCGTTCTCCTTTTCGCCCTACGAGCCCGTTACTCTAGGTGTCTTTGGCAAGGTGCGCGAGAAAAGTTCAAAACTGGAACAACGTGCAACGGTCAAAAACTGATAATTATCATTTAACAAAAACTATGAATGTTACTAAACCCTATAGCGCTTTTGTCGGTCCAGGTTATAGTTTTTCAGTGTTAAGTGACTTTAAATTTATGTAAAAAAGGGACCGTTTTGACGCTATCCCACACTTCTCTGTGGCTCCAAATGGAGCGTTGTACCGGTCATTCTTATCTAAAAATACAACTTTTACCGTCCAGAATTTTTTTCTCCTTAGAATTTATTTTTCTTGTAGCCATAACGAGTAAAAAAACCTATAAAAAGGGGAGGGGGGGGGGGGGGGGGGGGTCACCATTCTCGTTTCTTTGACAGCACAGTAGCAATTTCGGCTTCAAATGTCATTTACGCGAAGGAACTAGGGCGCCCCCCAGTTAAGCCGAACACCTTTTTAGCCGGGGAGAGTTATCAGAATCGCTATAAAACGATTTCGACTGTTAAGGGAACCTTTTTACCAGTTTATTCAGGCGACTGGCGAAATTTTAGTTGGCTAGCTCCCATAATTTTGTTACTGTCAATACAATCCTTTTTTAAAATTCTTTCGTAATACAAAAAAAAGTTCATGATTCATATAAGTATGATATCTGCAGAGCTTGATAACATCAAATCGTGTTAGCAGCTGTTTTGCATTTGTAGCTGCGCAATAACTTGAAAATTAAGAAATTTTGATGATGCATCTTTCATATTTATTCTCTATTGATAAACAGGCTAAAAAAGGCCCACCGTATTTACTCGATTAAACACCGTCAGTAGAAGTTGTTTAATTTGAAGAAGACAGCGTGTGAATAAAACAGCAGTTCTTTACTAAGACACAGATGAACAAACAGAAACCTTGCAATTCCAATTATTGACTGCACGAGAAATAAGTATACTTCGTTAACGTTAATAACTTAAACCAAAAGATATTCATCTTGGATGGGACTGAAAACGACGTTATGGGTTTTTTCTTACTTCTAACAGGGTTTCTTATCGCAGTTACTTCGCCAATAAGTAAATTTTAACTTGTTTCTCTCACACCCTGTGAATTCTTTATGTAACTATTCAATCACTTAAAAACTTTGCGAAGTAGAATCGTTGATTGCTTAAATTAATGCTTTTACTTCCAGAATTTGACAAATTCAAGAACAACGTTCATTATACCCAACCAGAATTGAATCTGATTCAGTGCAGTCACTGAGATAAGTACAGTAAGCAAAATAAGGTTTACGATACCGGAATTTGTTTCCGCTGGAAAGTATACCAACGCAAACCATTTTCTTCGGTTTTACATTCGGAAAGATTTCTTAAATTTGATATTTACATGTAAGAAGGAAATTGTAAAGGCTTGAAATGTCACTGTTAAGAATCCTATTTGCTAGTGCTCAAAGCCATAAGATTTTGTTGAAAAAGATCTGCTTCAATAAAAAGGTATTGTTTTTAGATCAAGTGTATGATGAAGTAACGCTTATTAAGCAGTTACAAATAAGTCAAGAGGTTGTAAAGTATGAAACCTCAGAAGTCATATGCCTACAGGGACCAGGGGCCCGTTTCTCGAAAGGCCCAGTGACTATATACCCCTATCCTCTGAAAGTTTTCATGCAGGCTACGACTCTTTTCTCATAGGCAATAAAAGTGGTCTTACTAGCACCGGAAAGGGTGGGAAAGGGAATATGTAGCCGGCTTGACTTCACGCTTTGTACGTAACGACTATAATGAACGATTATAACCGTATTGTAAAATAAAATATTTGTGGAGCCATTAAGTTTATTAGTGGTTAAGTCTGCTTTCTCGCAATTCAGCACCAACACACTGTTATACAAAATGTTATACATCATCAGTTTTTATCACTTCCATATTGTCTTTCATAGGCTATTATCTCCATATTGTCTTCCACAGACATTAAGAAATCACGACAAAACGTCAAGTTGTTTAATTTGAGGCAGACAGCGTGTGAATTAAACAGCAGTTCTTTACTAAGACACAGATGAACAAACAGAAACCTTGCAATTCCAATTACTGAATGCACGAGAAAGTATACTTCGTTAACGTTAATTACTTAAAGCACTCGGAAAAGATATTCATCTTGGATGGAACTGAAAACGACGTTATACATGATATACATGATATACATGATATACATGTTATACATGATAAAAGCAATCAAATTAAAGTAATAACATGAACTCGAAACCAAAAGGTCTTCACATCCCCAAGAGCCTTCGGCATGAGACACCTTTAGAGGGAGAGGCTACATGATTAAGAAAAATATATCCGGCAAACAAACCTGAATTGAAAAAATTGTTAAATTGTAGGTCTCTTAAGTAGCAGCAATTTACAGGTTACGATTTCTAGGGTCGGTGTTTCTGTGTTTAAGGGAAGACCTAAAAGAAAAATCAGGCCGACTTAAGGACTTTTGTGTTCTCGTAAGCCCATTATATTTTCTTTTCTTTTTCTTTTCTTTAAACGGGCTCGGACGAACAGTTATGCGTAGCCTTTACATTTATACCTCACAATATCTGAAAGAAAATTTTACCGTAAGGTGTGTAATATTTTCTCTGAGGACAGACATAGGAAAGCAAACGATAACCGTTTTCGCTTCTAATAACTATAATCCAATCTTTCGCTACAAATATAACGTTAACACAGCAACTTACAATTTTTTTCATTAAAAAAAGACAAACTCGGGCTCGAAAAGCTGACGAGTCTGTCCGTTTTAGAATAGAGGGAACTCTTTCATTTTTTAGATAAGTTCACTTTTTCAGTGAGAATATAAAGCCGTAAATAAAAAACTGAAAACAAACGCAGTAAACTTAATTGGCTTTAATTCAAGCGGTATTCAGCTGTATTCAGGGCCCTATGCGATTAGGAGTAGCCCCTCAGTAGCATCTTTTAAAAAGACACTCAAGACATTTTTATTTCAGAAAGCTTTTGGTGATTTGAATGTGCTTTTTAATCTCGTTTCTAGTAGGTTTTATGCAGTTTTTTTTTTTTTACAATTTACGTAGTCCAGGTAATTTTTATAGTTTTAGTGTTGACATAATTGTTTTAACTCTTTTTGGTAGGTTCATGCACTTTATGCATATATACTTAATGCAGTCTTAGTAATTTTTTTGTTTTTGAAATATTTTTATTTTTATTAAGCGCTGATGAAAATAGCAAAATTGATATTGGCGCTATATAATTATTATATTATTATATTATATTATTATTACAAGTTATGGAAAAAGAGCAGCACACTGCACACTGTACACTACACACTGCAGAAATTCTTGAATTCTACACACTGCAAAATTCTTGAATGGCAAGTAATGAACGAGAAAATGAATAGCAACTCAATGCAGAACATGTACAAAAACAACAAAGTGACTTCAGTTTTAATTCAAGAAAGGGCCCGTCTGAATCTCACAATTTATAGTCTCATGGTTGTTTTTTGAGCTAATGTTGTGAAAGAACAATGACCGATAAAAAACTTAATTTCTTGAAAATTTTTATTCAAAAACCCTTAATAAAGAGCAATCCGCGTAAGACAAGTTAAATCGTTGAGTTGACGCATATTGAATCGGTCGAGCACATGGCAAAAAATCAATTTCAAATGCACATTTTGTAGTTTTTCTCCATGAAACCTTTATAAATACCAAAAATTTCCTTTTAACAACGTACTTTCTTTGATCATAGAGTACGGAATGTACCTCAAGTGTCTTCAGAAACGCGTTAACCTCGCTGCCTTGTTCAAAACAAGCCAAGCGCTCCGATCCGCCGTGTAGAAAACAAGGTTGAATTCCTCGAAAGACAATGTCATATCGAAAAGCGTTCGTTTGTTTACAAAGAGGAAACTGAGCTTTCTTTCGAACTTTCTCGTTCCATTTGTGTCCTTTATCGGCGTATTTTCAATCTTGAAATGCAAAACTTTAGTCTTGAAAACCACCGCATGATGAAAGCGCGCCAGCCATTCTGTTGGTGGATGACATTTACTAAGGTGTAAAATCCGTTTCTTCCCTCGCCCCCTAAATGGTTGATATGACCATTGGACGTTTGTGGGGTTTACTGATTTAGTTTGAGAATTTTTTCCCAAACTTCTCTGGAGTTAGAAATTCTTTCCCCGAGATATAACGGTGTAAGATTATACTCATGAGCGATATTTTTTTCAGTGCAGGATATTTTTTTTTTCCAGGAATTTACTTGGATGTTTCTTTCCTCTCGAAATCAGTCAGCGGGACATTTCTTCTGAAATCACCCATAATCCCCTCAAAAGTCAAATGGTCGGCCCCTAAAATCCACCAAACATTTGGTCAGTTGACAGATTCTGATTTGTCAATCATTTCTTAAGGCTTTTGAAACAATAGGGGACAACACTCTCTAGGGGAGAGGGGAGGAATTCATTTCTACTTACCCATACCCGGAAAGTCCGTACAGATGGACGTACGGTGACGTCATACAAAAATTTTCTCGGATGGATAGTTCATCAAATTTTATTACCCATGGTGCTCCGCTGCGCGGTCTTTGCGCGCGCGGGGGCTCCGCTTTGATTATAACGAAAATGTGAGTGTAGTGAGGAGCGCATATTTTAATAACTGGTTACCCTGCATCAAGCAAGTACAAGCCTCAGTAAATCCCAAATTTTTCTTCCCATATTTTCTTTAAAACGAATCTATATTAAATAATTCCACTTAGCACGTCTGGATGAAATACTTTTATAAAAGATACTCTCAGAAATACATATTATGAATAAGTGAACAGTCAAATTTGTGTACTTATTATTTTCTTCCACAGGAATTGCCTGCATGGCCGGCGTCGGGTAGTTTTTTAGCATTTTGGGATTTTTGTTATAGAGCGCGCCCGAGCGAGCGTCCTCGAAATTTCTCCCTTCGAGCTTGATTAGTCCCTAGTTGGGGAGCAAGGGTCGTGTAGTGGTGAGAACACTCGCCTCATGTTGCGAACACATTCTGCATTTGCTCTCCACTTGCTGGCCACATATTACTTTCTGATAGTTTCTGGTGTTTATTGCCTGATCTTGAGCTGCTACAAGTAGTCCCTCTGTTTCTCCTTTCAAATTACTTGACAACCATTTGTTGTTGGTGACTGTGTCTACATGAGGCTTCTCTAGGATCTTTGGATACTGGCCATGCCATGCCTTGTTTTATTTATTATTATTATTATTATTATTATTATTATTAGCGCTTCCAGTCCGCCTGGGTGGTCTGGGTATGTTGATCAGGTTCATCGGCGTGGCTCACAGTGCTTCCTATCCAAGATTTGGGCTTTTACCTGAATAAATTAAGGGAGTTTTGCAACGCTGTAAAACTACCCTACAAGTGGCCAGTGGGTGATATCACCTCCTTCTGTGTTTGTGGGGAAGCTCTTACCGTAGACCACTCCATGATTTGCAAACTTTGAGGTTTTGTTAGATATGTCTTGTAACTCAGCGTCGCAACGAGCTATGAGATCTGGAACCCGAACCTCTGAGTAGGGTATGTAGTGATGTTGAAACCGAGCCAGTCATTTAAGATATCTCTGGAGAACAGCTAAGTAGAGGATCTAATATAAGCACAGGATGCGAGATTGGATATCCATGCAGGTGGATTCTGGGAGCACTAACGATAGGCATTCTTTGAAGTCAGGGTCTGTCAACCACATGCCGAATCGTACAAGGACCTCGAACCGCAACAGGTCTATTGTATGCATGAGAACGGGAAAAAACGTCTGTATTGATATTCAAGAAAAGTTCTCGACATTGAACATGGAATATTTACGACCTGGGTGTTTACAACAGCTGGCGGTATGGGGAGACAATCTCTCAGGTATCACGGTCGACTAGCGGAGCTGATTTCCATTCAGAAAGACGAACAATCTCTTTAAAACTATGTCGTGGAACAGAAGCAAAATCTTGTTTACATTATTAAGATCAGAACTCATTTGTCTTAGAGGATCTAGGGCAAAAAGGAAAGCTCAGTATCATGATATTAAGAGCGCTGACATTGAGATCCAAAATGTAGAAGGCGCCATTTAGGAGTACGAGGTTTTATTCTTTTTAACTTGCTTCTTTTAATATCAGAAACGGATAATTTTCTTTGGTCATGAATTAATTTAAAACACTGGACTGTGTGCAAGTGATATTGTGCTACCAACAATGATCGCATCTGAGCCGCAAGGAATGTATTTGGGACATCGTTATTGACACTGAATGTTACTGATTTATACTGATTCATAATGTTGTATAGTAGTTAATTCTTACTTCAAATATTTCTGTAAATTACGTACATATTTTCAAAGTTGAACAAAGTTTTATTATCATTAAAAAATATTATTATTATTATTACTATTACTATTACTATTACTATTACTATTACTATTATTATTTTTCCCAAGGCCCCATTATTCTGCGCGGCCAATACGTTTCGGGGCACGTAATCACAGCGAAAAAGTAAGCGAGTGTTTCCTGCCCGTTCGCCATATGGCGTCATCAAAGTGAATTGACCGAGAAGGTCTGGGTAAACGCTATACAGGGACTAGGCAACCTTCGCCGTAAAAAAACTGGCGCCTACTACGAAGGATACGCCAGGAAAGTCAAAGGAGTTGCGAAAATTACATCTAAAAGGAACTTCATCTGGTGACGTTGTTGCATTCTATATTCAACTTCTGCTAACTATGGATACTAGAAAAGGGTCAGTTAAAGTTCAACTTTTTTATAATAAAATGTTTAATCTTAAGTGTTACCGGATCACTGTCTCACGTCCACGTAATGCAGCCGCAAGGGCCCGCACAATCCGTTCTCTTAACCAGGCTTAAACTTTTCTTTCAGATGAAATTTTTTTCAACGCCAGTTTTGACTTCCTTAATTATGCCATAGTGGTCGTTATTATACAAAGATGACGAAGAAAGTAATAAGTAAACACATTTATTTTGTTCAGCTATTATACAATGTATATTTTTGAGAGTATCTTTCTAAGTCTTGAAGGTATTTTATCCCGCCCCAGACGACTTAAGTGGAATTGCAAATTAACCACAGACATTGAGGTGAAAAGCTCATCCTGCCATAGCCATATTAGTTTCGTGGTATGAAATCCTCTTAGCAGCTAATTGTTGCACTTCACAGTTGATTAAAGTTTTGTCGTTCAGGAAGTGCTTGATAAGATACAATCATGTTCGCGAGTGAAATTGACCAACTCAGAACAGGCGTCATCGTTTAATTTCTTTTACCGCGGTTGTCTGGAAAAGGGAGCTTTAGCATCGACGACGGCAACGGCTGCGAACACGTCAGTTTTAAAATGAATTCCCGTTTTTTCAATCTTTGTCGCGTCTATTCCAATTTGCTGAAAATGGCAAGTGTAGGCGAATTTCGCTGGGGTTGATTTCTTGAGGACCGCACTCAAGTTTAGAGAGAGAAAAAGAGATTCGTCGTCGCTTGTTTACGTCCTCCATAAAACTTGCAATGAGGCATTTTCACTTCGTAGTCGTGCAAGGACGGTAAAGAAATGTACAAAAAAGCGTGATGCACGTGCATTGCGTAATAAACCTATTGCTTTTTTGACGTCCTGGGGCCGGTTGCTCGAAGCCTGGTTAGCGCTAACCGTTGGTTAAGAGGTATCAAAATGTATAGGTTTCCATGGTATTTAACGCTGGTTAGCACTAACCATGCTTCGAGCAACCCGGGCCTGGTTGCTGTCGCCGTCGTCGTTGCTAAAGCTCCCTTTTTGATGCGTAGTGCCGGAATGCGGAGTGTAGAAAACGTGAAGTGGAGAAAATGAGGAGTTTGTATTTTTGTGGAAAATATAAAATAGAGGACAAAACTCAGTTAAACTTTTTTTTTTACCATGGAACCAATCGCACGTAAATTGTGTATGAAATTGCCTTGAAATTGCGAATTTCCCTAGAGTAAAAGACAAGCCTTCACATTGCCACGAGGCGCATATTAAGCCCGGGGGGGGGGGGGGGGGAGGTACATTAGATTTGTTTGGTGGGGGTGTGCCGCAGGGACCCTCTTAGCCTATACCAAATCAAGCTCAGGTGAATTTTGCGACCTTATAGTAGACTAAGCTCCCCAAACCCCTCCTTATCCTAGAGTCGCTACTTTCCAGAAACTACAGGGTCGACACTTTCTTTGCCGTTAAACTGAGTGGCGAGTAAGTTCAAACTTTCTAGTTTTATATTTTTGAGAGTAGTTTATTTCCGTTTTCCCTAGTCTAGAATAAATTTTCAACCAATCGTTCAGTTTACTCCCCCCGGGTATATAGACAATGTCGCTGAAGCGTTCGTAACGAAAGAACTTCGGCGCAGAGAGCTTAAAAGTTTAGAAACGGCACATTGTATGAGACATATGCATCATGAAAATACCGACGAACTTCTTGAACCACTTATACTGCCAGTAAAATCGACTTTTTTTAAAAGCTACCTGCAGATTAAGCAACAATATTTAGTTGGCGCCGTTTAGCCACACTGAAATTCTTTCGCAAAGACATTAAAACGGCGGTTTAATGGTCATAAGTTATAAGTAGGATCGTGCTGGAATTTTACGGTTGATGAGATGTTCAGGAACTTGAACTGCAATTTAAAAGTACTGGACTTGCTTATCTGATGAATATTATAATGTACAGAATTACGTGTACAGAATTAGTGTACCCGCCGGAAGTGGTGCCAATCCCAGCAATATCACTCCAGGTTCAACTTGCATATAGGCTGTCGTTCTCTCTGATTTTTTGCCATAACGACAAATTCGCACTGGAGTGAGAATCGGAGCGCAGAATTTTTGGATTTTTTTGTCTCCAAGATGCTTCGTTACATGCTATTTTTGTTTATCGCTACATCGCCGATTGTCATTCTTCCTCGCTCACTAACCGGTGTACAAGGAGTAAGTCCATCTTTTATTAACTCGAAATTGATGGAGTGGACGAAATGTGCCTCAAGTGGTTTTTGATTCATCTCCTTCCAGTTTGCCTTGTAGCATATATGGGAGCGAATCGAAGGGAGAATTTAACATTAGATCAGGATTCGCATAGTCCTTAATTCCTAACCTCCCTTTGTTTTTCTTTACAATTCTTACTCCCGCATCGTAAGAGATCTGAAAAGTCAGTAACAAGTAACGGATTCATTTTACTTTACAGAGTTCACTGCCAAACTACCATGAAGAAAAGAACATGTACCAGAGCTACTGGAAAGACACAAAAATCAAGGAAGTTGATGAAGATGCTAAAATATCAGCAAAAGGTATTACTGAAAATATACATTAGCTATAGCATCGCCATTATTCATACTCACTTACTTTTTCAAATGTAGTCAAACAATTCCAGGGGCGTAGCCGGCTTTTCGACTAGTTGCACGCTTGGCTGACTTTGATTTCCACATATCCTGAAGACTGCACGCATGACTAGTACGCACTGACCTCACCAACACTTTGAGCTCTTAAGCTTTGTAGCTCACCTCAACAACGCATGATTTATTAAAAGCGGTAGAGTGATCAAACCAAAAATTTGTAGGCCCGGGCCAAGAGGTCTTTATAATGGGCTGCCTACGCCACTGACGTTTGGAGTTGAATTTAGGTCCCTTTAGGTCCCTGTTATGTTTTCGAATGAGTATGATGGAACTAAGAATGGATTATTATACGTTTCTGGGTAACTGTCCACCTACCCCTCCCCTATAAGCCAACATTTCTGACAACCAGTTGCGAACTCAGACGGGTTAGTGGTCCCGCCCATAGTTTCCAACAATAGCCTCCCACTCAGAAAACCTAAACGCGTTCAACCCGCAGTGCATGTGGTTGACCGAGGGAGTGATGTCTGGTCATAAGTGGACGTGTTTCATTCTTGGGAAGCGATTTTGCCCAAATGTTTGGGCAAATCGTCTCTATACACGTAAACGCACTTAGCACTGAGACACATTTGGTAGCTTCATGGTATATTAACCCTTTAAACCCTAGGATCAAAATCTGAATTCTCATTTGTGGCCCCTATTCATTTCCTACAGAAGTAGAGGGGAGAGGTTGATAAAATATCATGCAAATTCATCTTGTGTAATCATGTCCGTAATTCTCATGACCACTCTGTTTTACAAAGCATTGTTATTACAAGGAGAAATTCGATGCTGATCACTCTTAGGGCTTAAAGGGTTAAAAGACTGCGCCTCAATCCCGGCTGACGTGCGCCGTCTATGAACGCCGGTTTAATTTCGGAAGCCAATAATGTTCTGTTCTATTTTAGAGTGTTACCATTACACGTTCCTTAACGAGTCCAGCAGAGCAAACTCCTTTTACAACATCAGTATTGACTTCCTTTGTGATGATGATCTTAACGGATGGTATCGCTTTGGGGGAGATGCTGGAAAGCAAATGGCGGATTCATGTGTTCCCGAGTTTCGATGTGGCGCAGAACTGCCGGGTTGGCTGAATGGCAGTCATCCTGAAAGAGCTGAGGGTGTTGTCCGACGCAAAGTTTGTTTCCGTTACAAAAACAATTGTTGTGAATACTCAACAAGCATCACAGTCCGTAACTGTGGAGGATTCTACGTCTACCACCTTGGGAAGCCCCCAATTTGTAACTTTCGTTACTGCGGCAACGGAACACTCAAACCAAGTGAGAATTTAATTTTCCCGTATAACCTGCTCTGTCAGTTATTCTCAACCTCCTCTTCCCTCAGCCACCAACCCCTTCCCCCTTCGCAATGTGACACCGGAACCTCGGATCCTGCATGGAAGATTTGTTCCTCGGGCCTTCCTCGTCTCTTATTATGTCTCAAACACGATAGTATATTTTCGCTTCTTCGTATATCAAACACGGGTCACAATGTTTATCGTACATTACAGAGGAAAGCATTAAAAATATCCGAAGCGTAGCCGAGTGCGACAGATTTTTTTCCCGACCCCTCTTCAAATACAACGAACTCGAAAATCGTTCCAGATACAAGACTCCGACTACCACTGATGCCTCATACTATCATTACAAACAGCCAGATGGTGACTACCATAACACTCAAACTACTCACTCTTAGTCTCGCAGTTGTGGGCCAAATGCCCCCCACGCCGTAGCCATAAAATTTCAAATTTTCGTGTGCGACACATGAATATGGTGCTTGAGGACCTGCACTTAGCCGTGTCGGTCCTGTTGTCGTAGCTAAGGACTTTAATTTTGTTGCTTTCATTACTCTTCGGCACTTTTCTTCGACTTCCTTTCTTTTTTAAGCACCTTGCCTTTACTTTAAGGGTTTAGAATATTATAAAATTGCGTTTCTATCTTATAAGGATTCTCCTATCAGATTGGAAAAGTAGACGTTTCGAAGACAAGGCAGGAATGGAGTCGCAACAGCAGCAAATGTGAAGCGCCGACTCACTGTACATTGTCACGTTGCACAGATGTGACTTTTCATCGGGAATTCGTTGGATTACGGACTGTAAGTATTTATGACTGCATACCAAGATGTGCTTCCGCACTTTTAAAGTGGACTAAGCTATGAGCTTAAACTTTACGTCATCGTTAAATTCATGAACAATGCTTCCCCGGGGAATTTCAAATGAGTCAAGGAACTAATGTGTATTCCAACCCTTCATCAACTAAGAGTTAAGAATCGAAAAAAATAATGATAATAATTCGCCATCTTTTGGGTAATGTTACCAGACAGTTTCGTGTTGGAGTTAATCTCAGAATATCGATTTCTCAGTTGAAATGACTTCAAGTTAGACCATAGAAGCACTCGGTGTTTTCTTGAAAATAATATTGTAAAGGAGACAAAAAAAAAAAACGTTACAACGGTCGATCAAAACGACTAAAACAAGGAGAACAGCTGAAAGGGAACAAGTTAGTACTTCGATGGACTGACAGTGGCATATCAACGGCACTGGAGCGCTTTATCTGTTTTTACTTATACAAATTTCTAACCGATGCATTTCAGGTCCACGTTTTTGTGTCACTGAATCATGAAGAAAACTCATCGATGGCTCACACGCCCTCGGCTCTATGGGCAGAATCCATCAATACAGTTGGATTTAAACTATGTTCGCGCACGGCGGGTAATAAAAACGACACAGGAATTATCAACTGGTTAGCTTTCGAAGACCAGCCAAGCACAGGCATAACGCAAGGAAGCGTTGCTCTTGGTGGAATATGGACCACAGAAACCAAATGTGAAAAAGTGGCCTTTTTTCAGGTTAGATCATGAAATTAGTTAGCAATTTGTTGAAAATAAAGTACAAAAATGCTGCATGTAAGAACAACACTTTTTAGCAGGAATGACATTGTGCTTTCTGTGATTTCTCAAGGTTTTTTTGGTATGTAACACCTTAACACCAATCAGTGGCGGACGGAGGATTTTGTGATAGAAGGGACCTAGAGACATAGTAACTGTATACAGTGGTAATATGAGCGCGATAGCGCCTATCAGGACTGCGAAATTAAATTAAATTTTATGATGCTAGCGGGGACCGACGCGATTGCGGCGGGAGCACAACCTCCCAGAAAAGGCAGCAACATTGTCTCCCTGAAAGATTGTCAAATCCAGATTGTTTGAGAAGGATATTTACTGCATGCGTTTTGGGAGCTTTGGTCATTTGCGACCAAAAATGTAGGCTTCGAACACAGATTCAAAGAAGATTTATATTAAAAAAAATTCAACAAAGGAAATGCATCCCAAGGACATGACTCTAAGACCAATCATAAGTAAATTCATTGCATGGGATTGATAAATGTCATCCTTCTCTTGTTGCGCTTGGCATAGTCGTCAATAATTGCATCATAATCCAGAGCAACGTCCTTGTGAATAAAGAGCAGCGACAGTGCGTTAAGGCGGTGTTCTCTCATGGTGCTTCTAAAACAACTCTTTACAAAGCGCAGTGATGAGTTGCTACGTTCCACGGTTGCACTTGTGACAGGGCCGATCATTAGGAGCCGCAAAATTGTGTGGAGTTTGGAGTATAGGCCTTTGTTACAGGCTGCCAATTCTTCTTGTAAAATGGAGGGTTTTTCGGTTCTATTGATCCTGAAAATGAAAGCAACAACTTACATATATCGCAAAACAGAAATGGTTTCCTTCGCGTATCACTGAAAAAACGTTTCATAACCATGTACATGAGTACATATAAACTTAGTGAAACTGTGCTGTATTCTTTGTAAAATTGAAAGAAAATTACCATACCAAAAGCGCTTCCACAGCTCTGGCTTCTGAGACGCACGCCTTGGCAGTGTAAGATCGGGCAAATAGTGACGAATGATTTTCTTTTGAGAAGACTTTTAAAGCTTCTGCAAGTTGGAAGGTATCAGTAGTATCTTTCAGTTTGTCGGTTTCAAGCTAGTTTATAAGGGCGGTTGATTCGAACAACGTTCGATAAATTTTCTTCAGTGTTAACAATGTTTATTTAAGAAAATATAGTTAAGTAACAAAGCTCGACGTACCATCTGACACACGTTTACAAAAGAAAACAATTCCTGTACAAAAGGTGGGGGCCTGGGCGTCCTGGGCCCACTCCTCTGAATCCGCCCTTGTTAACGTTGTCAAAACCAAGGCCTCTGTCCCGGATTAATAGATGGATCAAATTTCAGTCAATCTACGTCCATTTCATTGTCCATAGGCTCATTTGACCTCGTATTTTGTCTTCCAGAGCTTTGCCTCTAAGCCGTACGTGTTTGTTTCCGCAAAGTACGGCCGCAGTACAAAGCAAACTGATGCTGTTTATGTATGGTTGGAGAATGTAAATTCTGAAGGTTTCAAAGTTTGCATCAGGGAATTCTTGCCTTTTGATGGAAAACACAGAGATACAATTGTGGTACGTGGGAAATAACGATAAAGTATACACGTAACATAGATATTATGTCTTTGGCGGGGAATCAATCGTCATTTCATCAGCTGTGATCTAGGACAAGGAATAGGTAGTGTCTGGCGTCCCACAAGGCTCCATATTAGGTCCTTTTATATTCAATTTGTACTTAGCAGATCTGCAGGACTCTATGCCAGTGTTTAACAGGTTATCTTTTTTAGGTTAATGCGTTTTTAGAATTTCTGCAAAAACCGGAAAGGGAAAAGTAACAACCTCTCTTAATATGAGGCATGAGGTAACCAGTGCTTCGAAGGCTATCAACTAAAACAGTAAAATGATGATGAATTCTCTCACTTAATTTGGATCATCATAGGTTTCTGGGAAACTGCCCACCTACCCCTCCCCTAAGCCAACATTAACACGTACTTCTCACTTAGGGCAAATCCATCAAATAATCCCAAGGGGGATCATTATACGTTTCTGGGAAACTGCCCACATACCCCTCCCCTAAGCCAACATTAACACTTACTTCTCACTTAGGGCGAATCCATCAAATGATCCCTTGGATCATTCGACGTTTCTGGGAAACTGCCCACCTACCCCTCCTCTAAGCTACCATTAGCAATTACTTCTCACTTAGGGCAAATCCATCAAATGATCCCTTGGATCACTATACATGTCTGGGAAACTGCCCACCTACCCCTCCCCTAAGCTACCATTAGCAATTACTTCTTACTTAGGGCAAATCCATCAAACGATCCCTTGGATCACTATACATGTCTGGGAAACTGCCCACCTACCCCTCCCCTAAGCCAACATTAGCACTTACTTCTCACTTAGGGCAAATCCATCAAATGATTCCTTGAACATTATACGTTTCTGGTTTTTTTTTTTCACGAACAGGACTGGTTCGCATTCCTCAGGCTTGACAACGTGACTGCCGGAGAAAAGTTCTTTCCAAATGACGGATACCCGTCAGCTGAGGACAACTATGGCTTCTGCCAGGTGAGTGGTAGCTGTCAATCGGCTGTCAAGGTAACAAAGGCCAAACTACTTGAGTGTTTTGTTTGTGCTTTACTACGTTAATCGATGAGAACCACGATCGTTTAGCCCCTGCCACCGGTCGACACTATCTCTGGTTACGTCCGTCTGCGAAACAGCGCGAAAGTTCTTGGTCTGGGCCCCTACCTGTTTAACAGGATTTGAGTACGGGCCATAATTGGTCTGTTTAAAATGCCATTGTCGATTTGACAGTCAGGTTGATGGGAAATACAAAACGTATTTCAGAACAAGGATATCCAAGGAAGGAAAGGAAACCCCGGAAAGGAATCCGCAGAACAAGGATATCGGCACACTTCGCGGACGTTACAAACACTGAGGTTAAATTACGTTTGCTACGCAGGCTACGATTCTAAATCGTGTTGAATTTCTTCTTTCTTACAGGACGTTTCTTTCAATAAAACATTCCACGAGTCACCAGTTGTCCTTGTTTCTGTCAATCACCGATACGATCGCCAGTCGAAGGGCCGGTTTCTCCCGGAAAATAACATAATCTCGACCTGGGTGGAGGTAGGTTTGTGTTTCGTTCTCTATACTCACGTCATTAGACATTCCCAAATAGGAAAACTTTTAAATTGTAAACCACGGTTACACTTTGGTGTGTTCATTTCCTGCCGTTCTCTTTTTCTTTATTTTTAACCTGTCGCCAGGTTTTTATTATTGTTATATTTTTTATTACAGCAAGTGCAAAAATAAAAAATAACATATGATAATGGAAAAGAAACGTTTCTTTTCGTTTCTTACTGCTGTTCTCCCCATTAGCATGAAAACGATTCTCACCAGCATAATTAGAATCTGCTAAAGTGAAAACGCACTTCTTTTGTATTATAATAACTTGCTTGTACGTGTCTCTCTTTGCAGAACGTTGGCTTGCAATCTATGAGGATATGTGTTAAAGACCTCAGTGGATCTGGTCCTATCCATGACCCACTTACTGTAGCCTATGCTGTTGTTGGAGGTACGTTTTTTACTTAGGCCCTTTGAGAAAACTCCGCGCTCGTTGGTTGAATTGAAATTCCTTTAAACTCAACTCTACTAAAACTTCCACCCCTTTTTTTTTTTCAACATAGACATAGATCCTTGCCTTAACGTGCAATGCCCTCGATTTGGAGTCTGCAAAGCATATAATGCGTATGCCGGTCGCTGTGAATGTAATGACCAATGTCCATCGTATCAAGATCAAGTGTGCAGTGCGAGTGGTACGACATACGACAATCGATGCTGGCAGAAGCTCGGTTACTGCAAAGGACTTGAGAGCGACCCCCGTATCTACCATCCGGGAAGCTGTGAAGGTAAGCAAGACCGTAAACTGCCGCTTCTAAGCCGTTTTAGGTTCCCCTGGATATAAGCGCCCCCCCCCCCCCATTTTTTTATTAACGTTTTAAATCTGAAACAATGGTAAAATGTGGTAGATTTTGAAAACCTGCTTCCCATTATATAAAGCACGCAGAATTATGGTAAAAATGCGATAATTAGTCTCCAGGGCCGAGTTGTTCAAAGCTGGGTTAAGATAACCCAGGGTTAGTGCGAGATTTGAATTCAGATATGAAAGCTTAAAAAGCATTTCAGTTTCAATTCTTTTTGCCTACAGGTTGATGATTGAAAGCTCTAAAAATAACAGAGAAAATTATCCGAGAAAATGCTTTTGAGCACAAGAAAACTAAACCAGGATTAAATTTAACCCCAGGTTAAGCTCTAATCGGCCTTCGAACAACTGGGCCCAGGAATACCTTAATAACCAGTAAATGTAAAACTTACTTTGATCAGTTACTGCTAAAGATGTTCCGAAGAATCTCCGAAGTGCTGTTTCTACTTTAGTTATAAGCCCTGGCGGGTATAGGCCCCACCGTTTATTTATAACAGAGTCCTCCTAAAACCCCATACGAAGATTTGAAGTGGCTCTGCTCAACAAAGTCACGTTATTACGCATCCTCGTTGTTGTCAGCACTGTTGCTTTATGTGAAAGGACTGGATACAATAAGAGCTCTAGCAAATAAATTCATGGGCGAGAGACTGTAAATATAAGTTGCTCCTGTAAATATCTAAATGGAGGAAGTAATCATCAGTATAATGCCTAAAATGCGATTAATTGGACAAATAGTTTTTACTCTATTAAATCCTTTGGGAGTGGCCATGGCCACCCACAAAAAGAGCAGCACATGTACTGAGCACAGGACATTTTTGTAGTAGTCATTAACAACACAAAACAAAAAGGAAATTCGTAACATTACAACTGAACAAGCAACGCAAGCTCACTAGAAAATATTCCCCCCCAAAAAATACGGCATAAGCAAACTTGGGCGCGCTTCGGTATCCAGCTGATCGGAAGCGCAGCGCATATGAATTACAGACATTGAAATCATGAGATTATTCACATAATAATAATAATAATAATAATAATAATAATAATAATAATAATAATAATAATAGTTTATTGATATCCCTCTCGCAGCCTAAAGGCTGAATTACATGGAAGGTCAGTGACACTAACAGAAGACAATACAATACAAAAACAATCAAATAGATAATTATGTAAATATGATTAAAAGCACTACATGAACCAAATAGTATTTTAAGTTGATAATTTTTTTGTTGAACAGTTTTTCCTATTGTGCGGGGCCGAGAAGACCTTCTCCGTGTTCCAAAATGGCTCGATTCAAGTTGTCAGACCGTCACATTTCCACCATACCGGTTCTACCCGGATAAACAGGTTCATGTCCAAATAACTGTCAATCACATCAAATTGAATAACTCTGTTAAAGTCCACGACGCGGTGACTGCATGGACAGAAAACATCAGCGCAAAAAACTTTACAGTTTGTGCCTTGCAAGCAGGAAGGAAAAAAGAGAAATTTACCCCTTTCACCAGCATTGATTGGGCTGCCTATCAAGGAGGGCCTCCTGAAGCACTTACGGGAACGGTTAATTTGCCCAAATGGTGGAGTGGTACAAACTGCGAGAAAGTGACGTTTCCCAAGGTATGATGGGAACATTTAAATGTTTCACGAACAGTTTTTTTTTTGCATGCAGAAGTGCCGAATAATAATCATGACGATGAAGGGAATTTTGCATGGGCTTAATTTGTGTCTGCTACATGAAACACAAATACTAAATAAACGGAAAATCATCGTAAAATGATGCGCAAATTTAACGTAATTGATAGTTTATATCGGCATATTACCTAAAACCTAGTGCTAGGCCGCAACATGTGCAATACCGTATGGAATTTTTGTTCTTTCTTTACATCCTCGCTCGCTTTTCTTTTCAATAATCCTAAACCATCTATATCACTCTTTCAACATTCTTTAAAAACTTGTAAGGTCCCGTCGAGTGAACACCACGATGGATTGATTGATTTATCTTACAGCCTTTCGTCCACACTAAAAATGATGAATTGTCCACCCAGAAAAGCACTTTTCGGAAACGCTTTTCATAGATCTCTGAAAATCTCACTGTATATTCATTTTTGCCAAAAAAGACACGTTTTGAAATCTAGTAGGACTAGTGTGGACTCGTGTGGAAGGAAAACATTTTATATTGCGTTTTCCAATTTCTCCATTTTTCCAGTTTTTGCTGATTAAAGTGGCCGGTGCGCGTAAAAATACCCTCCTTAACTCAATCTTTTTCAAATTGTTTTTTAGTTGTTGTTATTTTCAGAACATTCCATTTTTGACAAACTTACTCGCTTTTTCATCAGGGAAAATTCACTGAGGCCCCAGTAGTCCTTGTGACTTCAGAGCATCTGAAAACAGGTCAAGAGTATGATGCCGCTCTCATCTGGACCGAAGACGTAACAAATAGCTCATTTCAAGTTTGTCTTCGGGAACTGCAAAACTTTGATGGTAAACACGAGGATATTAGTGTGGTATGTGTCAGAAGTAAAACTAGAGGCATATTTATTGCTCTTAAACGGAAAGAGAGAACTGGGTAATTATTTCTTTCATGAAAAGTTGTCGCTAAGCAAAATTCTTTGGGCAACACAAGTGAATAGCTGGCATAATAGCCCAAGTCGTCTCAAACAGACGATCGACACAGTTCTATAGAAACACTTCTGATGCGTTGCGAGACTATCCAAACGATTGAGGCGATCGCAATTGCCTGGATACGACTGAAGTTTTAAATATTCGTTCAGAACGTCGGGATCCGGTCCAAGTCGTCGAAGTACATTGATTGAGGCTATGAAGACGATCTGGACGAATGTTTGGAAACCAAGCCTTTGATTTGTCGTACAAACTATCGCATTTACTAATTTGTGCCAATTCAATTCAATTCATTTCCTCACAACTTATTTGCTAATCTTAAAAACTTACAACCCTTTTTATTGTTTATAGGTATATACGTTCATTTTATTTGGTTAATATTAAGGTTTGATTATGGTGACCAAGTTAACCATTCAGTTTTCTGGTTGGCCCCCATATTGCAAAATACGTTTCTTTTAAAAACAGGCGAAAAACAGAACCAAACGAGACGCTCTGGGACCGTATATTTGCGCGTCCATTTACTAGGCGTGTGTGAAGTTTTTTATGTCTATTAGGATGTGTTAGTAGTGCAGTAGCGTTGTATGTTTTAGGGGTTGGTTGAGATGTTTGAAGTGGAAGGCGTGGAGTTATATTGGGCGTGGATTAGTAAGATAATGGCTGTAGTTTGTTAATCAGTGAAACCAAGAGAGGATAAAGGGGACAGAAAAGGCATCCTCCGTACACACCCTATTCCATAGGTAATTCGTCTCTAGTTATTTTTAAGACCACAGATCCCAAGGAGGATTGGACAACAGCCAATCACATAGCTCGAATGTGTTCTGCGTGGATGACCCACGATCAGAGACACGCGTCCTTCACGAATTGAGGCAGAAAAAAATGGCGGAAGACGCGAAGAGCGATATTGCTATTCGTTTTGTCGACGAAAACGAGAGATTTCTGCTAAAGCTGTGTCAGCGAAACGAAAATTAAAAAAGAATCGCCCTTCCTCTCTTGCATAGAGCTAACAATACAGCAGGGAAATCCTTAACACACTGAATATTCCCTCAGGATCATTTATAATTTACAGTTTGAAGAGAGCAATTACTGGTTTGATATTTATTCTTTCATTAGTCTTTTATTATTCAACAAAAATAACACTTGGCGTCCTATAATAACAATAATGACAATTTAATAACTTCCAGAGCGCTATTTACATTCACTGATCAACAGCGCTTAACAACTTAAAAAACTACAATAAAATTCAAATTTGTAAAACTAATTACATGTACATGAATATTACTTGCTACTTACTTTATTGTACAAACGACCGGTTTCAAGAGACCGGCGAAATTTCTCATTTTGTTAAAGCACTAAGGTTACGATAACTTCGAGTTAAACTGATTTCACGGGTTGTCAAAGAGTCGAGCGAGACCCTTTTCCCAGGTGAGCGCCGACTCATTTCGCTTCAATATTCAGAAATGCTCTCGATCTCTTTACGCTTTCATTGCCCTTCGCCCGACATGTTTTGCACGGCGTTTAGTCACGCGAAACCTCCACGAAACATCCACGCAGCGCGCAAGGTACCTTTATCCCGATTCTAAAAACAACGCGAGACGAATTGCCTATGGAATAGGGTGTACATGGGGGATGCCTTCTCTGTCCCCTTTATCCTCTCTTGGTGAAACTGGTTTCTAGTAGAATTTGATATGAAGTAACAAAAAATATTTTTTGGGAAGGTAAACGTGATTTGAGGTGTTGCAGTGAGGTAGTTTTGGGTGTGCTAATTTGGTTACAAAAGGATAGTGCAGTTACAGTCTGTTGAAATGAAGTGGTGGTTTTGAGAGACCTTATCAATAGTTTAAAACATACTTGTACTTATTTTAAACGTTGTTAGGCTTTCTGTTTAGGATTTTTTTTATGGAGAAAAGGTGGATAAGGAAACTTCATTTAATATGGAGAAGGGGGTATGAAAATGTTGGGGGGGGGGGGGGGCTGAAATTTTGTATGTGTGTCTTTTTTTGTGCGACGACAATTGTTTTCCATAGGGAAAATTTAAATAACTTAATAGTTTGTTTCACACAGCGTACCTTGTTTTTTCAATCGTTTGACTTCTATTGCCGAATTGCTTTCCGTGCCTTATCTGTGCGATGTATGTAATGAGGATAAATGCTGTGTCGTGACAAATCGCGCGGCAGACTAGTCGCCTTTTTGGCTTGTTTACGTTCGCACGTATTGCGGGCCTATTGCAACTTTGAATCAAAACAATCGATCTCGATTACTCTATTTGGGCAACGCCCAAATAATAACAATTACAGTAAATAGATGTAAAAAGTGGTTGACATATTTCCCATTTTAAAGTGGAGGGGAACAAGATCCTTCTTCAGAAGATTCTAATAACTTGCTCAGTTGTAGCCATAATTATATTAAGCCCTATCAAACGTGACCGTCCGCCATAACGACGTACACCCGGAGTCTACAGAAAAATTGCTGTATTGAAAGCAATTATTATAACAGGTCTGAATGACGATGATGATATATTTAAGGAGTCAGTGTAGTTAACAACTACTAATTTCAATGAATTCTTGTTTGCAGAACTGGTTTGCGTTTTCTAAATCGCTGAAAAAGCCACTGTCTTTTGAGCACGGCAGCATAGGTTTTATAGGCACCAACAACACTAACCCACCACTGATGGATGAAAATAATAATGCATACTGCAAGGTAAGAAGAGACAAAAAATTAATATGTATCACTTTTATTACACGATTGGTCGTCAAACGTTACTCCCAGTTTTGTGTAACTTTAGCGAAGGAATGGTGAAACGTTTTAGCTAAATGTTTTCGGGTATTTCTTGTTTTTCAGTTCGTGTTATTCACAAGAAGTTACGGCTCGACTCCAACAGTGCTCATCGCTGCCAATCACAGCACAAAAGTATCCGGGAACTCATCCCCAGTTAACAACGGTATTTCCACGTGGATTGAGGTAAAAATCGCTCTAGTGTGACACTACACTGTATTTCAGGTCAGTTGTAAGTGTAGCGAAGCTTTCCGCAGGTCATTAAAGAAAATTCCCATTAGCGCTGTGAAAAGATGCCTTGACAATCAAAGAAATTGGATGTTAAAGGAATGATTAATTAAAACGAAATTTATGTAGACAGGGACAAGACAAAAACTGAACTAGGTAAAATTTATATCGCACAAAGTAGTACGTGCTTTTGGTGAATATGACATCGGCGCATGTGCGGCTTTGCGCGTTAAAACTCTGTGCATGTGGTTTGATAATAAGTTATTGCGGGCGACAAAAGGAGCCGCTATCCTAATCTCCAGTTTGTTACTACGCATGCGTCGCATGTATGTAGCCAGCATTCGTTTGGACTTCCACTAAGAATGTTTGGAATTCACATAACTCAATTTGATCCCGAATGTTTGAACCTTCTATGACTCGTAATCTGATCACGCGTGTTTTGACTTTAGGCAAAACACAGCGCTGGAGCAAAACCGTTTTGACCTTCGATCGTTGTCGCCCTCACTCCGTAACGTTTAGTTATTACTTAACACATGTTAAGGTATTCAATGAGAGGGAGGAGAGGGAAGGGAAAGACCCTTTCCCTACCCTCTACTCGCGATTTTTTCACCCTTTCCCCAAACAGAGAGCCTGTTCACAGGCTGCTCGTGTCGGGACAACAGGTTTGTAGTGCGAACATTATATTATTGTATATACCAAAGGCAGTCAATGGTTTCGGTGTAACCTAGCTAGCTTGCTAGCTTTTTTGTTTCTCCTTCCTCACATGGTCCCTATGGCTTCCACGCTCGGACACAGACTCCTTAAGAATTAATTGCCTCCTTATTTCTTATCCTATCTCCAAGCAAGCGAGACTTAAACGCTTTTTAGAGCTTTCTTGTTGTATTAAGTTTACTCATTAAGATTATTTGGTTTAATTTATTTTTATTCCAGTGCATTTTATATTCCATATTGATTATCAGCTAGTAAATAGATTTTCCTCATTTATATGTAAATAGCGCGATAGAAGTAATTGAATTTATTGTTGTTATTATTATCATCATCATCATCATCATCATCATCATCATCATCATCATCATCATCATCATCATCATCATCATCATCATCATCATCATCATCATTAATAGTAGTGCAAAGTGGATCAAAACAGTTTTCCTTTTGACTGATCCTTCTCTAAGAAAACCTTTCTAGGTCCTTTCAGTATTTCCCAATTAATTTTGAACGAGCTGTTCACATTCGATTTTGAAGTTTGTAGTGGACAGCAGCGTATTATTTGATAGACAATTTGGCATCCCTGAGGGTCATTCCACGTCAAACGCAAAAATTAATCTTGCCAAATGGATTGCCCCTTAGACTGGCGAAAACAAATTTTAGGCTGGAGTTTTTCTTGATCTTTTGAAAACTTATTTGCAGTTGGTACATGTGCAATAGACTATAAAAATACTGAGAGCAGAGCTGAACGGAGGACAACAGTATGTGGATTTCCCCAGGTTTCCATACCTGAGCCCTCTTTTTAATCTTTTATATCAACGATCTCCTTAATTGTTTTAGTAACGTTGAGTCCCTTCTACTCGCTGATGACACTAATGGTCTCTTTGACCACCCTGATTGCATCTTGTGATGGATAATATATAGATTTAGCCAGGGCTAAAAGCAAAGCTCCCGTTTATAAATTCATAATTTAAATCAAACAATCAGACTTGTAATCCACAGATCAGGGCACATTCATTTGACTTTTGAGGCAAAGGCTAAGTGATTTTAGAGAAAAATAATTTGACAGTCCAAGAGTGAAACAAATTTTACATCGATTTATTAAATAGTCTTATTTGTACACCCAAAAATAGCAATCATGTTCGATCACATTCGAGTATTGTATTTGCATTAGCTGTTGCATCATAATAAGGCATTCACCAGTCTCTCGAACATTGCTCCGTTAGAGAGACTATGGATAATTACGTGATAATTGGACAACCCCGAAATATAATTTTAAGAAACACACGCGCCACGATAGTCCTTGGTGGCAGCCAATTTTCACGTTGCATTCCTCTGTCTAAAAGAGAGGCCAAAATAAAAAAATCAGGCCGGATTTTTTGTGTTCGACAAGTTTAGGTTACTGGTAAATCTTGGCGACGAATCTGGTGGCGACACACTGACATACTTTTTCTCATCACGTCTCAGGTAAACGGTACCATGAGGCCCTTTTTTATCATACAGTCCTCGGACAGAATTTATTCTTTTTTGCCCTATTTAAACCTATAATTCTGCAGTTTTTCACAATTTTGCAAGAGAATTTCCACTCATTCAATATCCACGACGATCAAAGCATGCTCTTCCTCTGCACAACAAATTATAGCATTGAATTATAAAACGTTTTCATGAAGAGAATTCTATAATGCCGGGACTTTTCAGTTAGAAAAATCTGGTCCTATGTGATATGTAATGGTAAATTCGGTCTGTAATCATAGGAGTGATTACCTTAACAAAATCGGACGACCGCGTAGCGGGAGTCCGATTTGTGTAATCACGAGTATGATTACAGACCGAATTGGACGACACGAAGTTCTGTTACCAATTAATCATAACTTTAACAAAATTTGTCACATAATAGGCTATTTTTAAAATCAAAACACAAGAAATTCGAAATTTTGTTTTGCTACCAGTGAAAAAAAAAAGCCATTTAAGCGCGCGCTTGATGGCGCGTACTGTCCAATTACTTAGGTATGACGCGTACTGTCCTATTAAACTGTCCAATTAAGGCTGAAGTCAGGGCAGTTGATAGCCAATCAGATGTGACAATTTTGTTATAGTTATGATTAGCAGGGTAATAACTATAGGCTTTTAATGAAAACGATAAAAAATTCCCAACATCACTCTTCGGCCAGCCGGACGGGTTCTCACTTTTGACAGGCACCAAATTTGCAGTGCGATTGATAGAGTTACCATTAACGCTTTAACATGATAGAGAAATTGTTATGTTTAGGTTTTATTTCCCTTTATTTACGAAACTGTGTATGGTTTTGTTATCTGTACTCTTTAAAAGCGAGTGATATTTACGCGCGGCGTTTTGAGTATTTCTGCATGCGATGTTTATGTTCGACTGGAAACAACCGGTGCAGCGATAAAAATTGCGAGAGGGACTACTAACAATCAATAAAATAAATATAATTCGGTGAAACATGTACAGAGACAATAATTTTCATTCACGAAGAGAAGTATTGAGAGTAAAGTGTCTCTGAAAATCATGAGTCAGGTAAGCATAAACTTGTTTATGTTTTAAGCTGGCTTCCCGGTGTTTGCTCTTTTTCAAGATGAACTCGAGGCAAGAAAATCGCTCAGAGCTTTCTGTTTACAGCCAAAATCGTAACTAAATAATTTCTTCGGAACCTCTTCTTTGAATTTGCGGTCAAAAAATGTCTAAAGGCTCTTTAAATCTGATACTATTGTAGGTTATTACTATTGTATTGCAGGAAACATTAACATTAACATTATATGACACAGACATTGGCATATACTAATTAGCATAAATTCGTGCACCGTAACACCAAGTAATAACCAGAAAATCGCTCAGAGCTTTCTGTTTACAGCCAAAATCATAACTAAATAATCTTCGGAACCTTTTCTTTGAATTTGCGGTCAAAAAATGTCTAAAGGCTCTTTAAATCTGATACTGTTGTAGGTTAGATCATTGCTCGTGTATAAACTTAAGCCGCGTAAACCATACGCTCGACTTCAGGAAACCGAAAAAAAAAAAACACATCGAAGACAATAATTGCTCAGGCTTACCAGTCGAGATACTGCCTCTGAAAGTCATCAAGTGTTCCAGAATCGCTTGAGACTTTTCAATCCTCTTATGCCTCAAGCAAGGGCAAGTGAGTAAGCTATTTTGAAAACGATACCATCCGAAATCGGATTTCCAATGACTTTGACAAGTGGTGCATTTGTTAACAAAAAGCGCAATAAACAAACCAGCCATGAATTACAGAACAATCTTGAGAGCAGCTGTATTTCATTTTGTACACCAAGTAGAAAAAGACAGTTTAAGACATCACAAGATGACACAAAACTCTATCGGCTCCAGCTATCAATAAGCAAGTTACCAGACGCTGCATAAATTTTCCGCATGAACTCACCTGTCAAATTTTGACCAATCAGAACATAAAAATTGGACGTAGAGCGTGATCAACGCGTGACAGTGACAAAAGTCAAAAGCGATTGCCTTCCCTGCATGTAAATGTAAAAGCCTGTTGAATTTTCGCGTCCGAGGTCAGTTCAAATCAACATTTTACAAGTGCGGCTCTTGAGCAAGACTTATTTCTTATGCATTTAAAAAAAAATTGAACTTGAGCCTTCGATCATTTGAAAAGTAGCAACTTGTCAGCCGATACCTTCAAAAAAAGACTCGAACTCAGTGGGTCGATACCTGAGCCCGCGATACGGTCAGGCGATACTGGTCAGCAGAAACACTATTTTGACAGCTGTCAATTAATCAAAACATGGATGTACAATATCAGGTTGCAGGCTCCCAAACTATCTAGAAAGTGTGAGATGAAACATTGGTATACCTGTGGTACAGACGAACGGAAGGTCGGCTGGTCGGTGTACGGTCACGTGATTGCCGAATTTTCTAGGATGGATAGATTTTCTAAGCTATGGGGCTTCCAATTGAGCCCGTGATCAAATAAAATATCAGCGCAAAACTTTAAACACTACGTGACCTTGATGGATAGAAAAATGAGCCCGCGATACACTCAGGTAATGATGGTCAGCGTATACTCTAGTTTGACAGCTGTCAATTAACCTTCATTAGAATGGCAAATATTCGAATTAACAGACTACGAGTGTGAGTAAGACATATCCGTCCGGCATGTATTGGAAAATGCTAGATCGTGTACCTGAGCGAACCTGAGCCCACGTTATTAGTTTTCTGATTAGTGGTCTGCGCATGTCCCATTTTGACAGCTGTCAATTGACCTTAATTTGGCTTGCCAATATAACTTTAAACGACTGTCAGCCAACTGACAGCCTTGCCCGGCGTAGTTTCGTTTTTATGTTGAATTGGTAAGTGTGACATGGGCAAAACGACTGGTCTTTCATCTGAGCCCGCGACATGGTCATGTGATAATTGTCAGCGGATGTCTGATTTTGATAGCTGTTAATCTAATCGTACTCATACGGATGGCTTACATAACTAAGAGGCTAGTCAAGTTGTGCAAGATCTATTGTGACATTTGACATCGGCTTACATGACGTGCGTGTACTGGTGGGCGGGCGGGCGGGCGTACGCTACGTCATAAGCAAATTTTCTCGGATGGATAGTTTACGAAATTTTCTTGCCCATGGTGCTCCGCTGCGCGCGCGCGAGAGAGCTCCGCTATTAATAATAATATTAATAATCATAATATTAATAATCATAATGACAATAATAATTTTTAACAGAAACTCATAAGGGGTTGAAACGTGTAACTCGCGTTCAATGCTCGTGAATATTCACTTTTACCATATTTGGAAACCTTAGTGTCAGATATCCATTTTCAACAAAATGGCTGCCGCGCGATCACCATGCAGATGTTTTAAGACAAGAGTTCAGCATTTCAAGGTTAGAAATACACCGTTAAAAGACAAAAAATGGAAAGAGAAAGTTCAAAAGAATGCTCAGCTTCCTTTTTGTGGAGGAAGGGAAGCTTTTCATCAAGAAATCGTCTTTCGAGGAATTCAACCTTGTTTTGTTCACGACGGAGCCCAAGGTCTGTGTTTGAAAAGGGAATTTATGTCTTTTTAATTGTTTCATAGACGTCTTACAAATTTTTCTCTTCGGCGCTAAAGAAAAATTACAAAATGTGCCCCGATTTGAGATGGATTTTGTGTTGAATTTTGCCATGTGCTCAGCCGATTTCACTTGCGTGAACGGATCCACGATCCAGAAAGTGTTTTCCGAATTGCTTTAATTGGATTTTGAATAAAAATTTTCAAGAAACGGCTTCTCTGTCTTTTTTTTTTTGAGTTTGTTCATTCAGAAAATTAGCTCAAAACATGATCGTGACTACAACACCCAAGCTGAATTTAAGCTTAAATGCTTCTCACATTCATTACGCGCATCACTTTTTGCGAAGATGTCAGGTTCAGTTTTTGGACACTTTTGGATACGCAGCTAATGAATTTTATTCGCAAATATTTTTTACTGTTTATTCTAGACTTTTGATATAAAAATTATAAAAGCCTATTTGCAGTACAGTTTACTGTGCAGAGGGTCAACGAGGCATCGTTTTTTGAAGTGACAAGTTCTGCAAGTTCAAGAAATTGTGAGGACGTAAATGGGTTTCATAATGTTATGTTTGGCCCGGGTGGTAAGGCAATAATATCCTGCTCAGTGTTTGGTAAGATTCCTGGTTTCAACCTTTGAAAGCTTTCTCGGGTTTCGGGAGTATTTTCCCCCGTTTGTCGGCCATTATTTAAGCGGGCGCGGGAACCTAAAGTGAAATTACGTCACGTTGTTTACAAAGTTTGATTGGTCAGTCATCTCTTCTTCTCGTTCCAAATATGGTACTTTTGAAAATGAATAATCACGAGCATCGGACAAAGCAAACATAAGAGAGTTACAAGTTTCAACCCCTTATGAGTTTCTGTTTTTAATTAATAATAATTTTATTTAACTTTATTTAAATATGTACATAATTTACAAAAAAATATTTGAAGTAAGAATTTAGCACCATCCAACACTAAGAATTATATAAATCATGAAAATACAATCACTGTGCCGATAACGATTTCCCAAATACATCGCCTTGCGGCTTAGATGCGATCAATAACTCTTGCAGTTAGTCCAGAGTTTTGAATTAAGTTATTACAAAGAGAATTATCCGTCTTTCATTTAAAAAAGAAACAAGTTAAAAAGAATAAAATCTCGTATTCCTAAATTCCTAATTCTTTAAAAAGTTCCTGAAAGAGATTAATTCGGGCAGGCTCTAATATTTTCGATCTGTAGATCTGAGTCAGCAAAGTCTAGCTGTCGTTTTCTGGATCCTGAGCCTCTCAAGCATAGTATCGCAGAGCGTGCGATGGCGAAAGATACTTTAGCTCTTATCCAGGAAATTGCGCTTCAGTAACTTTCTCCCTTCTTATTTGCGATCAGCTCCGCAAGTCTGCTTTGGTACTTAACACACTCATCCGCCATTCCACCTGTGATCGTGAAAACTAGGGGAGTGAACGTTCCCTGTTCGATCTCCATTACTCTTTCCGCATACTGCCTCTTCTTCTCGTCCTCATACTTCTTGTAGATCTGCTTAGGATGGGCGTGTCCGTTTTTTCCCAGTTGAACCGTAACTTGATTGCATCGCTAAATTCCTTCTTATTCAGATTGTAATCCAGTTGTTTGAGGGGAATCACGGTCAGCCAATTTGATGATCCCTTCTCTGGAGCTAACTCAACAGCTCGCTTAGCTTTTGTCGGCAGGGAGTTGTTCACCTGCTCCAGTCTCTCACTTAGACAGTCGTCTTTTTGTTTTCGTGTGCTCAGTTGCAGTGTTCGAATTTCTGAGGTATCTGGAGGCTGGTGCTCTTGCTAAACAATTCGCCTCACGAGCGGATTGGTTACTTTGACAGTAAATTATTATAATAATATTAATGATAATGATAATGATACAGTGATACAAAATATACGTGATAAATAAGAAAAGATACAGCACTTGTCATTTTCTGAACTTATCCACCGCCAAATGCCAGTAGTTTTAGTTCGAACAATGCCGCTTGACGTTTGTGTATCTGTGTTTTGTTCTGTTCTGTTTTTAGAACATGAATGCCTCTGGATTCAGAGTCTGCGTCAAAGAGTTGTTTGGAACCAGATATGATCCCTTGTCAGTGAGTTATGCAGTGCTTACAGGTAAGCAAATACTGAAAATTTGTTCTAAACTGATAGTTATTTCGATTAAACATATAAAAAGTCGTATTTTCGTAGGCTCTGTGCACATGTGCACGTTTCTCCCGTTTTCGCGTTAACAAATACATTGAAAGCGGATTTTATACCAGCTGACGTAAAATTCCGATCATAAAAAGGCCCCGTCACTTATAAGCCCTTCGAATAAGCCCGCAAATTTGTGTCCCAAAGAGGCCTTTTGTAAGACCCCACCCCGTATATGAGCCCCCTGGAGACTGGGGGAGGGTTTTTATTTGGGAACCACTCTCACAAAGGGCAAATCGTTCCATATCGGAACCCCAAAAGACAAACTCGGACATGAATCTTCAGATTTCTATGAATAAATTTTGAACTTCCGTATTTTTTAAGGGTGATCAAGAGCCATTATTGCTTTCGGGGTGATACATAGGATCGGAATGAAGGTGTTCACAAACAATCACCCAGACGTAGTTAATCGATAGTAATATTATTGATATCAATCAAAGATAAATATCGATTTCCGATATCGATTGATAGAAATCGATAAAGAAAAACAGTTTTGTCTTCGATTAATATCGAAGATTATCCGATAGAAATCGATGATTATATTTTAATCGATTGTTATCGATTACTATCGATTTCTATCGATTGTTATCAATTATGTTAATCGATAATAGAAGATAAATTATTTTTTCGGTGACTTCGATTTCTATCGATTTCCGATATCAAGCGATATTCATAGGCGGGTTAAATCGATTAACATCGAAGATATCGATTGATTTTCGATATCGATTTTTATCGATTAACTACGTCTGGAATTACGTATGCAATGTGTACGGGGTCTAACAAAATGCTCGTTTGTACCTGACGAAGCCCAGGACATAAGGATCCACGAACGCGAAAGTGATTTTAGGGTTTTTGATATTTTTATCACATATAGATATCTGTGATCCTGGCTGGAGCTACTTTAATAGCTTTTGCTATGCAGTCAGCAAGAAGTGCTCAAATTGGACCGAAGCTCTGGCTAATTGCCGGCAGGAAAACGCAAGTCTCGTCAGCGTCAATAGTAATGAGGAAAACGTATTTATACAACGTCTTTACAATGGAGCAAAGTCCTGGCTGGGATTAAATGATATTTCCAGGGAAGGAACGTTCACCTGGGCAGGAGGCCGGCCAGGAAACTTTACAGTTTGGGCCAAAAACCAACCAAATAATGTTGGAGATGAAGACTGTGCGCATACACTTGGCATTGGACACAACTACAAGTGGAATGACGTGAAGTGCAGTGACTGTCATCAGTATACTTGCAAAAAAGGTCAATGAAAATTATATAAACAACCAAGAAGTCTTTCTATAAGTAGGTTATATAATCCGGGTGAGTTGAGTCCCGTTTAAGACTGTTGGCGGTGAGAGTGATTGCTGTTTCAACGACCTCGTGCATGCTGAAGAACTTAACCATCACCCGCCAACAAGTCGGTCGTTTGCCTGTTTGTAACCTGTAAGTCGTTTTTCGTCGATTTTTTCACTTCGCTCTGCTCTCCACTAACTAAACGCCTGGAGTAGGCTAGCCTGTTCCGCGCTTTACGCTCGCTCTCGCTTTCACCAAATCAGAGTAGAAAAACATCTGCGAACAGGCTAGGAACAGGTACCAATTCTGTATCTTTGACTCGGTTGTAGACCCTAGAAACATAAAAGTCCGTCTATTAAGAACTAGGCTGTGCTGTTTTTTTGAACTTCGTCTTCCTGTCTCGAAATCAGATAACACACCCACCGCTACCATTCTTTCCCTGTTTTCCTGCATGATTTTAGCTCCCTTGAAGCGTTTGCCATGGTTACCCTGGTAATAAGAATAGCTTTACACCTTATTTTTTCTTGTTTATATTTTTTGTTTTCTTGTTTGTGTTTTAACAGACCAGAATGAGTGCAGTGGCAACACGTTCTGTCATCCAAAGGCTAGTAATTGTACAAATCTCTGGGGTTCGTTTAAGTGCACCTGTAACCTTGGCTACATAGGAAATGGATTAAACTGTATATTAGGCGGACGAGGTACATGAGAGACATTTTAATAACATAAGAGACTAATTACATTTTGACATGAAAACTAATAGGAATGAAACGTTTCTGAAAAATGTTTCTAACCTGTCCAAATTATATGTCTTCGATAAGGCAGGGTTTTCAGGCACGTATTCTTCTGTTTTCAAGTCTTGCTAGATCGCTTAGGTACATCAATTTGACAGATTTTGAGTTGTTGCCGATCTGTTATAAATCTGTGTTTGTCGTTAACATATACAAATTTTTATATACAAATATTTTATTTTTGTGTATTTTTTATATAAAAATATTTGTATATAATATGTTATATACAAATCAAGGGATTGCGTCTAAAGAGGTGTGCGTCTCGAGGGGATTCATGGTATCAAGGCTATCCGCGTTGCACCAACCGGCTGTAACTGGGATACACAATTATTTTGACTCAATAAATTTCTTACTGTGAACTATTTTTAAACTAACGGCTAAAATTTCCTCTTTTACATCAGAAGACCAAAAGTTTGGGCTGTTTTAAGGCTAGTCGTTAACCCCATAGAAACTCTCTTTGAAGTCACTACCGGGAGTCCGAGGATGGGCGAAGCGTTATTACGCTCTTTTACGCCCCTTTAAAGGAGCTGTGTCACAAAATTCAGCCAAATAAGAAATTACAAAATGCCCGTTAAATTAAGAGAAACATGAAAATAACCGCTTAAAACTTTAAAGGAAGGTTAAAATAACATAACAGAAACAACAGATGCCACGGATGGGCAAAACTGAAGCAAGATTGAAACGGATTGAAATTAGGGTTTTTGAAAACTGTGCAGCCTAACAGTTTTTCAAAGTTGATCCCTGCTGCTTGCAACTTCAAAAATAATCCTCAGGAGACATATTTGTTTGTCACGGATCTCTGATTTTGTCATTTACATGTAATTTCTTTGTTTACTTTTAAGTTCCATAGCGATTGAGGGCGAGTAACTGGCAAAATTAAACAAAATGAACTGGACCGCCGTGACACAGCCCCTTTAAACAATCAAAGTTTTCGTGCAGCACCGTATTTGTCTTGCACAAAATGTGTTGGGTTATTCTGACACCATAGTTATTGCTGCAATCGACCTTCCTCTCAGGTTTACAAGACTCTGCTATTGTGGTAAGCAACATAAACCACTTGATCTTGTTAAAAAAAATGGCTTAAACCTGTGGCAAAAGCATCAATCGCGTGGTTCTGTCAGGCGAAACTTAAAATGTCAACTACCCAATTTTAAAGCCAAATGAAAGCTATTGTCATTGTGTATGTTGAGCTACCGAAATTTTCAACTTAAGACATGCGTCAGTATACTGGAGTTTTGATCAGTCTAAAACGTAACGCTTTATATTCCTTTTTAGAAAATCTAATAAACATGCAAGTTAACGTTTTACATTTTGCAATATGGTTATCTCTTTGCAAATAGCTCATTGAACTGGAAATAAATTCAGTTTCTGTGAAATTACAAATACTCTGTACCTCATATAATGAAAAATGGTCTTATTTTTTTCCTTAGGTTTGGAAAAGTCCGTCATTTTGAGATACGACAAAACTGATCACTTGACCTCGTTGAGGAACTGGCTTGCACCTGTCACAAAAAGCGTCAAATCTCTCTGGAAGCGCTGTTGGCGTGCAACCAGCAACGGCTTTGATTCATATACATTTCACTCCCGATGTGACGGCAAGGGCCCGACAGTGACAATAATAAGGGTTGGGAGATATATTTTTGGAGGATACACCAGTCTATCATGGGGTAAGTGAGCATTATAAATAGAGATATTACGATAACACTTTTTCCGTTACCAGCTCAAGGGCAGTTACATGTAAATGTACTGGTGAGCAATATGGTGGACCATATGGAGTGACTGAGTCTGTTGATCCTGCAAAGAAGGCGTGCTTTTAGCCAGCAAAACAGGTTTAAATTTCATGTTGTCATCGACTATTGAATCTTTGGAAAATGAGGTAACATGGAACTTGTTGTAGCCTCCAGGCACGCTGCATCTGCTACCTTACAAAACATCGTTATAAAAATTGTGTTGAAAAACTTTTAAAAAATATGTATTATTTTCGTGCACTGTACTTACTATATGTCTTTTCATCGGCTAAGAGCCTACAGTTCATTTTGGAAATCAGCTTAAAATACAGACAAGACCCCCATAGTAGGGATTCATTGGGCTGCCGACTGCGCGGTCTACAGTCTACGTGAAAACGCATTATATTTTTCCACACGATAAAAATATTCAGTTTTAAGATTTTTGTTTTGGTATTTTTCTTCAACTTAAAGGAATAAAATGTTTTGCATTTTGACCCAAAAAAGTTTGATTTCATCGGCACGCACTTTAAACAATGTGAAAAGATGGAACGATCGATATCACGTATTTTACCGTGATACTAATATGAGTTGAAAATTCGCCCGAGTTCGCCGTTTGTCTCACCCGTGACTAACTTTTCTTCATGGCAGAAAATTATGCCGCTTTATAATTCCTCCGAATCTTTGTGCCAGCCAAACAATATCGAAACATTATTCACAGTCCCTGGATATTAAAAAGACTGAACGAAACGCAGTGTAAACGCACTATGTGCCCTTCTGATCACATGTGCACGAACTCTCTTTTCAAGCGATTCATCTCAATGCACGATATTATATATTATACTGTAATATACCATATATTATACCACATGTTATATACTGTACGACAGAGCTGAACAACGTCTGCGCATGTGCAGAGACGTGAGAGGTCTGGGATCGAAACTAGTATCGTTTGCAAAAGGATTTTCAAAACATCCCTACATTTTGGCGATTTTTAAGGTGGATTCTAAATATTTAAGGTTCCCATTTAAAGTAAAGGTAGGTTATTTCATACTTTATTCAATTCTCGTTTCTACCTTTGTTCTACTTTTTTCTATGAACAAAAGAAGACGCACGAACGAAGCGTCCCTGCAACAATAGTATCGTTTACAAAAGGATTTTCAAAACATCCTCACACTTTCCCGATTTTTAAGGTGGTTTCCGAATATTCAGAGCTCCTATTTAAACTTAAGGTGGATTATTTTATACTTTCTTTAATTCTCGTTTCTCCCGTTGTAATTTTTCTTCTACTTTTTTCTATGAACAAATGAAGACGCACGAATGAAGCGTCCCTGCCATAAATAGTATCGTTTGCAAAAGGATTTTCAAAACATCTTAACATTTTGCCGATTTTTAAGGTGGTTTCCTAATATTCAGGGCTCCCATTTAAACTTAAGGTAGATTATTTCATACTTTGTTTACTTCTCGTTTCTACCTTTATAATTCTTCTTCTATTTTTTTCTATGAACAAAAGAAGACGCACGAACGAAGCGTCCCTGCTATAAATAGTATCGTTTGCAAAAGGATTTCAAAACATCTTAACATTTTGCCGATTTTTAAGGTGGTTTCCGAATAATTAAGGTTCCCATCTAAACCAATGCTAGATTATTTCATATTTTATTCAATTCTCGTTTCCTTCTCCGTAATTTTTCGTCCGTTTTTTGCTATGAACAAAAGAAGATGCACGGACGAAGCCGAGAACAGTTCTTTCATTCGAATGTGTACATGTTCACTGTTCAAGCGTAAACAGAAATGAAAGACAGACTATCAACATGTTATCAGTTCTAAGAAATCGTCCGAAAATCTCATATCAGTGTCAGCATTAACGGTACATTTTTATATTTATCTTTATTTTTCCTTGAATGGTAGTCTTTTAGTTTTTTTCTCGTTACGTCTCGCTAGGTTTCACTATAAGAACTGTAAGAACACAAAACAATCACTTAGGTTTCGAAATCTCTTCTTTCTTCCAAACTTGTTTTCCTTTATTACTCATCCTTAGCTCAGCTCGCAAGAGCTATTATAAATTTTTGTATATGTCAACAGGCGAAATTAATGTTGAAAAGAGTAAATGGGTAAGTAATACAGTCGATGCCTGCTGGTAAAAAATATCAGTGACTTGAAATTCTCTAAAAAGCTTCATTACACGGAGAAGCACAATCTCACTCTTTATAAACTTTCGTTTATTTTTCTCTTTGAAGTCTACATCTTCATTCCTTGATCTCGGCTTCTGCTTCATTCAAACCTGTCATAAATTGAAAACTTATAGTTAATACGAAAACTCACATAGAGCCGAGCCAACTTGTGATTGTTTCTCAAAACTTCAGCAGCTTTAAGCTTTAAAAGTTTATTCATATAAGCTTATAGGTGCAAATCAAATTTTTAACAAGCTTAACCGAATAAATACTGATTCTACAGCTCGACCAGCACCTCTAAGCCGGATAAAGCTTTATGTAAGAAAAAGCTTCTTTGATCGCACTAAGATTTGTAACTAAGTTTATGACTTTCATGACTTCTTCTGTCTGATGGTATCATCGCGCTCAAAGCCGGCTTCGATTTTCTTGCCACCAAGAAACGGTCAATAACTGTTATCGCTTAGTCTGATCGCTCGGCTATACATTACAAAGATTTGCTCCTCCTTAACCACAATAAAGAGGTTGTTTAAGTAAATCGCTTACTTACCATCGAAGAAAAGTCGCCCAAACTCCAGCAAATTGCTCTTTCTACAAACTTACTGACGATCAAAAGAGTGAAAAACCTCGCCGGCACGGTCAAAAACATTTTTCTTGATCCCTGGTTTACGTAACATTTCTTTCCACGAGTTGTATTTCTAACGTATTTGTAGAATTTCTCCTTCGTTGGCATTCACAAATATGAGTTTAACAGATGATCGAAGATGGTCTCAGATGCATGAATCTCACTTCGCACGAGTGTTTTGCGCACGGGATATTCTTGGTAAACAAGTGATGTCACGGACATGCGTTGTACGTTATTCAGCTCTGTCATACTGTACAATATTATACTGTTTTTGCCCCTCACATTTACAGTGTTCGTTCGTCGTGTTCAAAACACTTTTAGGAAAATACGGGTCAAGTAAGTCATGTGTATCATTCGAAATAAATCGATTATAGGCTTTTTTAAGTTCCCATTTGGCGGTAACGCGAGCTGTGAACATTCAAAGGTTTATTGAACCTCGCTAATGCTGACATCAATATAACGTGCTTGCTGAATCCTGAATGGGCGAGCACACTGAATTGAGGAGAAGCATAACAAATGATAACAAGATCATGCACATGTTTAATGATGAAAGCTTAGCAAGATACAGATACAAACAAAAGCAAAACCTCTCGGCTACATTGAAAACAATTGTAAGCTCTACTTAGTCACCAAAGAGGGTCGTGAAGGGGTAAAATGAGAACTGGGATTAGCCTTATTGTGGACTGGGAAAATGGGATTTACTCACTGGGACTGGGATTTAGCCACTGGGAATGGTATGAACAATAATAAAATGGGAATGGGATTTCTTTTCTTCAGCGGTCTTTGCTCCAATATTTTGAAATAGAAAAATAAAATTTCGTAGCAATAGACCTTGCACTCCTTAGTAGAGACCGTGAAATCAGTATTTTTCGCCTTCGCCCCCGCGGTCTAGCTACCAGGCTTACACGGTTGCATAGTTACGTGTATCCAAATAGCGTCAATCAGTTCTTTTAATTTATCATGCGCATGATTTTGCAAATAATCATTAGTAATTGGATTTTAGATTTGGTAACTGGGATTTTGGCAAAAATTAGCCTGGGAACTGGGATTTGGTACCCCCCTTCACGACCCTCACCAAACCTTGTCGGTAATAGCTGCTATGTTCCTTAAGTTGGTCTTTGTGAAGCTCCCGGCTGTCCCGCTGAAGCTTTGAACTTGTGTGCGAAATTCTCAAAGTTTCTTGTTTTGTCCGCGTCTTCTTTATCCTTATCCGAAATTTAGACCTCCAAAGTGGCGTGTGTTGCATTAAATAGAAGGAAATATTAAAATGAAAAACCAGTGTTCTTACATGGCGAAGTTGTCACTTTCCTCGCTCATGGACGTCCATTTCTTAACATGACGATTTATCTTACATTCATCAGCAACTGAGTTGTTCGCTTCAGTACAACAGCTTACAAACAAGTCTTTAGCCATAGTGTCATCAACAACAGCAACACACTTTATTAAGAAACAGATAGTTAAAATTTGAACAGTACCTACCCACAAATAGTTAAAAAAAAAAAAAATAGTCGAGGCGGGTAGGTATGATTAAGTTCCCGTACAAAATTTTCACGAGATTCTCGGCAGGATTTTGGCCGCCGAGATTTTTGGATCTCGGCGAGATCTCGCCGAGATCCGTAAATCTCGGCGGCCAAAATCCTGCCGAGATCTCTAGGAATCTCGGCGGCCAAAATCCTGCCTAGATCTCTAGGAATCTCGGCGGCCAAAATCCTGCCGAGATTTAGAAATCTCGGCGGCCAAAATCCTGCCGAGATCTCGAATCTCGGCGGCTAAAATCCTGCCGAGATCTCTAGAAATCTCGGCGGCCAAAATCCTGACGAGATCTCGCCGAGATTCCTAAATCTCGGCGGCCAATTTCGCTAATCCAATTAAGAAAGCAAACTGCACGAAAAAATGCCTCAAAATCATCAGAAAATTCTCAAAAGTGGCGCCTAAACTAGACCTAAAAACATGTTTTAGTTAAAGATTAATAGCTATTTTGTCAAGTTATGCAATAAAACTTGTGGCACAACGCGATTCAGAACTGAAGGTTTCAACTCAAATTTAGGCAAATGTTCAATTTGCGTTGCGTGACGATACCGGCTGCTGTCACAACAAAATCCTCAGTTATAATAGGCTTATTACAACTAAGTTTTTTTAGCGCTATACATATTTGTACTTACAAGGATTTATAATTAGCAGCAGTAAAAGATTACAATAAATAGTAAATTAAAAGAATTATAGCTGCAGCAATGAAGAATTGCAAATAAAAGAAGCAGAACAAAATTACTACACAGAGGAAAGAGAGAAAGAAAGAAATTTCACCATACTGGTCGAAGTTACGTGATTGCTACAGTCACAAGTTTTATTTTTTATCATGTCGTCAATTGGTATCATACTTTGCTCATAAATTGTGCTCTGGCTAAAAGCGAAGCTTTCGATATTATTTACAGTTTATTCAACAAAATATAAAATCGTTTAATGCTAAGCGACGAAGGCAACGTCGGAGAATGGTGAAAAAACAAAAATTGGTCGAATTAGCAAAAAAGCAACTTTGCAAGTGCAGCACACCATATTCAGTTTGTCATTTCTAATTCCGTTAGTTTGCACAACTACAACGGGAAACTTCCAGAAACTTTCTAGTTACACGTTTTTGAGCGCGTTATAGCTCATATGTCAGCGATTTGAGCGTATGTATTCCGTGGCTTTGTGGCTTTGTGTTTTCGGATTTCTGTTGTCAGGAGCTAATAAGGTTGAAATTACTATGAGTTGATGCGGAGGAACCAATGAGATTTTTCCCTCTAACATGACATTCACTCGGCTTAAGGTCAAACAAGGGCACTTTGAGACCGCCATCTTGATTCTTTTCGTCTTTTATTACGGCTAAAGGTGTTTGGAAGCATGACACTGAGATATCTTTATGAATCAAACGCTGAGTGCTGCGATGGAGCTGTTTAAGGGTCCATATTTTAGTGTGGGTTCTGCTTCAAGACATTTCTGACCTAATTCGGCTATCGCGAACGGTACAACGCACGTATTTCATAATTTATGAGTTCTGTTTCACCTTCTTCAAGGCAGAGTGTAAAAGATCATTGAACTACTGATCATCTACTGAAACAATAATTGAAATTTAGATACGGAATTTAATGCTGGAGTATGCGGCCTATAACAGGGGCACCCAGCAACCTGTTTCTGTAAAATAACTGTTCGAAGGAGCACACATTGCCTAGAAATTTCTAAAGCTTGAGAAAAGCTAAAATTTTCTGGATAACCGTTCCATTTGTCTTAAATGTTGGGAGGTTTTCTAATAGCTCAAGTACGATTTTCGGAGGTTGTGTTATTCACATTTTAATACCAAGGTATTGCGATTATGGTCAAAAGAGGTCTCCTAAAAATTTCGGTATAAAGACAAAACGTCCCCTGTGATTTTCTAATGAAAGCAAGGCTATTTCATGTCCTCAAACTTTCTACCAGATCCATAAGGGTAGCTAACACTTTCGGATGAGACGAAAAAGCTACCTAAAACTTTCGTGTCAACCAAAGTTCTCCAAAGACATCCGAACAGATAAACAGTTTTTAGGGTAACTCCAAATTAACTAAACAGGCTTCTAAAGCCAGGAGAAAACCATTTGAAACACTTCTGGCGTATTTGGAAACATTTGGCCGTTGGGTGCCCCTCCTATAAATTGTGGTTTTAAAAGTTTGAAAAGCAAGGCGAGTATTGTTAATGCTGTAAAGCTTTATTCCATCCTCGGAGACCCACGGGCGGTCAGTCGGGCCGGGAGAAAAGGCGCGACGAAAGTTATGAAGTTTTTCTCCCGGCCCGACCAACCGTCCCTGGGTCTCCGAGGATGGCTTTATTCTCTCGCTTACAAAGTTCAACAGACCTTTTTCGTACCGGCAAAACAAAAACATGAATTAGGTGAACAACATGAAACAGGGTGTTACGAAAACTAAGACCCTCGAAAACTAAGACCTAAGACCTAAGACCCGTCTTAGTTTTCGAGATTACGAAAACTAAGACCCCCTAAAATCAAATCCGTCGAAATATGAAGTCAAATTGAAATCGAAATAGGTCTAATCTGTCAGATTTTCTTCTGTCCGATTCTTTCCACCGAGTTTTAGGTCGAATTTAACGGTAAATTTAGGGGTCTTAGTTTTCGTTATTACGAAAACTAAGACCCCCTAAAAAAAACAATCCGTAAAATATATAATATGAAGTCGAATTACGACCGTTCAAAGACTATGGACAATATGCATTGTGTAGGGTAAAAAAAAATGCATACCTCCTCCTCCCGACAGAGGGCACTTTTGCTTTAGACCCCTCCACCCCCTGGAATTTGCCTTCCAGGGGTTTCTTGTCACAACGTCACATCCCCAGGAATTTCTGTAATTTTCCAACTTGGTTAGGCACCCCTTGGAAATATTATTTCCGCTGTTGCACCATACTGTTTTCCGGTTTTCCGACAGCACAACAAATATCACAAAATTCTGATGCTCTTTAGTTGGAGAGACCTGTTTCCTTTAAAATTTTAGTTGTATTTCAATTGCTGTAAGAATTAATTTGTTCTGGTACTAATAAAACTGTATGCAATACAATCAGCTGGACACGCCACAGGCCGCCCAAGTTCATTACATGAACGCGGACGTGACTCTTGCTTGCGAGCGGTGTTGTGTTACAAACAGTTATTTACAAAGGCTTGTATGGGATGTAAACGGTTTTTCTTAAAAGAGAGAAGAAATGTTATGTTTTTAAATAAAATCGACGTATTTTATTGCCTTGTTGTAATCTTTGTTCTTTACCCGCGTCTCAGGCCGTTTTGATGTGGCTGCATTTTAGCTAAATTCATTCTTCTCTATATAAAATTTGGATCTATAAATCACTATCCATGAGAATTTAACATTCTGCAAAGAACGCTAACGATCTGGGCGTGACAAAACATTGCAGGAAATCATCGCATTCACGGACAAAAGAAAATCTTTGAGTTAAAAAGCTTTATGTTTTACCAGAGCAAGCTGTATTTTGGCTTGAGGTGGAAGACGTGTGTTGCCTAGCGAAAGAGCCGGGGGAAGAGGTCGATAGGACGCCATCTCCCACCCCAACAGAGGCTTCTGTTGTCTCGACCAATGATCACTGAAGCGTAAACAAAAATTCAAAAGTTGAGTTGAAAATATACGACGTTGAGTTTGAAATTTGACGCGGTGACTGGCGAAATGCGGCGAGTGAGTATCGAATGCAAAATTGGCATCTCAGTCAAATGTAGAGTACTGGTTCAGGCATCAAAACTAATAAAAAGTAGCAATGTATAAAAATTTGTTTGTCGAGTTGAAAATGTACAGCGACAAAGGTCAAATAAAATAGTTGAGTTCAAAAGCTAAAAGACAAATAGTGTAAAAACGTTTTCCGATGAAGTGAATTCTAAAGGAGGAGTATAAAATATTGAATTCAGCTGTAAAATGAAGTTGAAAATTTAAATGAGCAATTTAAAATAAAAACCATGAATTTTGGCGGGGATCGTACGCCATAGTTTTATTCCATCTTTATTTTCTTGTAGGTTCTGGCTCTGGGTATAGATACGACTCAAACGCCTTTTTATTCTCACTTGTAAACAAGCCAGGATGGGCACCCGTCAAGCTGCCTCAGACAGGGAAATATAGCTCCAGCAGGCAACATTCCATATACGATAACCTATTATCTGGGCCTGAATTCGGAGGAGGACGTGACATTTACATAAATAACCACCAGCCCTACAATGATCGCAGGTCATATAGCAACCTTGGCTATACTTACAGCCCACCGAGCGGGCACAACTTCGAAAGCACCTTCGCCCAAACATTCCTGGCAGGATCATACAAGTTTTCATCAAACGAAATGGAAACGTTTTACGAAACAACTTAAATAATTATAATGAGCTACAACCGGTTTTTATGTTTAAGTAATGAGCTTGATGTTTTCTTTTGCATTTATGAGAACTAGAAATAACTAAACGATCTCTAAAATAGATTGCCCCAGTAGGCTTATCAGTAAAAAAAAACTCTTAGTAGCTGTATGAAAAGAGGCTACGAAATGTTAGAGAACACAATACATGGTTACATTATATGGAACTATTCGGTTGTTTGTTATGTGTTAGGCTTGAATACAAGCCGCTGGTTGGGAAATGAGCCCGCGCTCCTCCCCCCGAACAGGGGAGGACCGGGAGAGGGGCGGAAATCGAGCTTCGGTAATATGTATGCATTAGACGGCGGAACAACCCCATTAATTATTGCGTAGGTCAGGAACACGCGAGGCCTTTCAAAGGAAAGTTCTGAGAGTTATGAGTCACTCGCGTGACAGGAGAGTGAGGCTTGAGAGAAAATCTCGCCCAAGCCTTTTTGCTTAATCAGCTATATATGTAGCCCTTTTTCTCCACTTCGTTGATCAAAACATTTTTCATAGACTTCTTTGGATTCTGATTAACGCTCAGTTTATGGGTTTTGTGTGGCACTTAATAAATTTCTACTCAAAAGTTAATTATCTATTTCATCTTTATCCCATCGTTTCCCCTAGCCAACAAGAATTGGACTTAACATGAGCTCAAGCAATTTTAGGTTCAGGAATTCTTTAATTAAGTCACCCGTCATTAGTGTTTCCCTTGATGCGCTGGAATGAGTTTTTATCACGTCAGATTTACTTCAAACATCAAAAACAAAATGATTAGAACGGTCACTGGATCAATGAATTAATGGCAGTCTGACTAAAAACCATTATTTGGTCTGTTTAATTGTGCGATTCTAACATGAATGTAGTATTTGAACTTTTGTGTCTTGTAATTTTTTTAGACCAAAGTGCACTCCACTCATTTTAGGGAAGACTGTGTTGTCACGTGACGTGTTGTTTCAACCTCTAACGGGAAACAATAGCCCTGTCCTTTGAAGTTTGCCGGTTTTCCCAGCCAGTGCCCTCTACTAACTATGCACAGAAACAGTACTTCGTTTTGTGACACTTAGGACTGCCGGTCATTTAGTGTTTTGAAAACCTTGACCGGCAGTCGAGCTGAAAAAACTTTTAAGTGTCACATTAAGGTTTCGTCTTCTGAGCCCAGCGTAAACCAAACGCTAGACTTGAGATCTATAAAGCTTTTTGGGATCGCTTGACTTTTCTTAATTTATTTATTTATTTTATTTTATTTTATTTGCCTCACAATAATTACAAAAAATATAGGAAAAGAAGAAAAAAAGAGGTGGCAAGGAGACCTAACAGAAACCATAGGAGCTTATGAGAGGTTAGGCCTCCTCGAACTATGAGCTAGAGTTGTTTCACATCAATTGAAGAAAAGAAGGCGAAAAGTCGAAGATGGAAAGACTTATGAACTGTTTTCATACTTACTCAATAATTTAATCTTCAGTTTTTTCTTAAAAGAGGAGAAGGATTGAGAGTTGATGATCTTATTGTCAAGTGAATTAAAAAGCTTAGGCCCTTGAAAAAAGGGCGAGAACTTCTTCGTGTTTGTACGACAATACGGGAGACGGTAGGCCTGGGAATTTCTTGTATTGTAAGAGTGGAATTGATTGCTTTGAGAGAAATTGTTATTAAACTTTGGAGGTAAGAATGAATTTTTGCAAGAATACATAAATTGGCCCAGTTGAAGCAAATGGATATCATTAAATTTTAGTATACCGAGGTCCTTTAAGATGGGTTCAGTATGAGCATTGAAATGTGATTTATTAATAATTCTAATAATGCGCTTTTGCAGGATAACAAGGCGGCGGAGATTGGTTTTATAGGTCGAAGCCCAAACGATATTGCAGTAGTAAAAATAAGGTTAAATTAAGGAATAGTAGAGCATACGTAAAGACGATTTAGGAAGAAAGAAGCTGCATCTAGATATTGGACATGATATGATAGTTTAGATTGGCTGGAATTTTTCGATTTTGTGAAATTTACTGAAAATAGAGGACTGCCGGTCATTCAGTGTTTTCAACACCTTGACCGGTTACCGGCCATGTAGCCACAGCCGTCAAAAGAAGCCTACCTACATCAGCGCTTCAGCGGCATTGCCACTGACTGGCATTGCCACTGACTTCCACATGCCAATTTTATAGCTTGGTTTTTAGTTCGGCAAAATTGTTCGCCGGGTGAAAGTGTACATCCTCCCTATCCTAGAGTAGCTGAATTACACAAACTACTGCGGTTACTAGCACAGTCCAGCCAAAACAAAACCGATTTGATCTTTTTATATATTTTTGAGTGGCAATTCCCGGTTTCCCTAGTCTAGACTAAAATTTTCAACCAACTGATCAGTTTCCTGGAAAATGATACCCTATTCTAGACCCAAACTCTCTGATTTATATACCCTATCCCTGAGTATACTGCTTGAATACCATACCCTTCATAGCGGCACATGTACACCTATATAGCCCATATATGGCAGTACTTTTGAGCTTCAAATCGAAAACTTGAAGCAAGTTTGATGTATTTTAATGTGATATGACAAACTGAAAGCGCTCCATCCTTCTGCATCAGACATAAAGAGTGATTTTAGGCAACTGATATTTGTCTCTTCGAGCGCGGTGATGAAAGCTATTAATCTGGCCTGAGGTTTAAATAAAGGGTAGCTGGCAACTTTCCACTGACCATACAGGAAGTTACTTTACAAGTAAGGTTGAACTGAAAACGAAGACCGATTGCGAAACATCTAGTATGTGATTTTTTTGCGTTGGTGATCGAAGAAAGAACGGACTTGTCACAAGAGGACGACTAGTCGTGATCATCCCAAATATGAGATCCGCGAATAGTATTACCTGATGTGTGTGTGTGTGTGTGTGTGTGTATGTATGTGTGTGTGTGTGTGTGTGTTTTGTTTGTTTTTTCTTGTATTGTCAGTTTACTTATTGGTTTTAGTTTTAGTTTTCATTTTTCTCCTTGTTAGTTAGAGATAAAAAACAGCATTTTTGAGGTAGAAATCCGATAAAAGACTGGCGCCTCCTCCTTCCTAGATTATCCTAGATTCTCATGTTTTCAGGCTCAGAAGTTGGTTGGAATCGTGTAGTTATACTGACACAGCTGTGCACCTTTCATAATCACTGAGGAGTTAACAATCATTACCAACCAAGTAATAAACCGAGGCGCCTGAATAAGCAAGAAGAGAACACAAAAGTCTCTAATTACTTCCATTTGCAAGTTAAAGATAGCCTACTCATTTAATTGAAAGGAGGTGACCAAGTAAATATATTTAAGATACTTTAAAGGAACAAAGAATATAATCTCAAAATCACTGCTCTATCAGTCAGACTCGGGGTAGTTTACTTAAATTTAGTGCTCAATACAGCGAACGGGGTTAGATTCTGTGAAATTTATTTACAGTCTGCGGCCCACAATGACATAGCCACAAGCCACGATTTACTTACAATTTATTTTATTTCAATTTTTTTTTAACCAATCCTGTATCCCTGATCCACGATCCCCGAACCTCGATTCTTGTTTTCCAGTAAACCTCGAAGTTTTGCTCATTAAGATTGTTCTTTTTTTCGACCACTGAATTAATCACTTGTTCTAAAGTAATCAACGCTTTCAAGCGATAGAATACGTGGGCCGACCTGTTCCGGAAAAGCTCGATATGGGATTTGTATTTTATGGACAAGAAGTGCTGCAAGAAGAGTGCGTGATAGTCAAGTACAAAGCTACCCGTATAAAAACACATCCGTGGCACATACGAACCGTCAGACGGGCAGTTGAAGCTACTTCCAGTAATGGTCGAAGGTTAAATCATTGATAACTCAAGTGTTTATTAAGTAAAACGCGACGTCAAATCTTAACAACTACGAAAATCTATCAGTTAAATACATACAACAAAGTGAATCTATTTAACCGTAAATTTCCAGTAATTGCGAGAATATTCTGGGAAACGTAACGCCTCAATACACCACAAAACTTGATTTCCCCGCTATAATATTTCCTCATCGAGATATTTACTTTTTAATACGCGTGCATTATTACACGAAAATCAAGGGCTTCGAATCGAGGAAAATTACATCATTGCCAAAAGCGTGTTCAACTTACAAGCGTCATTTCAGTCATCGCCGAAAATAAACCGCATGCTCATCACGAGACTCATTTGCATACAATGAAGGTCGTCACGATTCTTATCCCCAGTTTCCACGGTGTCCGCTAGGAACGCGTGGCCTACAAACTAGGGAAGACCACCACCACCAACAACAAAAAAAACGCTTGCATTTTTTGAGCTAAAGCAAGCTCGACTAATAACTTAGACACTTTTATAATCAAGTCGTCATAGTTAAAGATTGTTTCATTAAGTAGAATCGCACTTGACAACCTGGTGAATAATGATGATGCAACCATCTACAACAATGATGAAAATCGTGGCATTTCTTAGCTATTCGGTATTCGACGAGCTTCAATGTCTTAAGAAACCATGAAGAAGCCTCGAAACCTTCGAGTCTTCCCTCTAAGCAACGTTTGGTGAGTTGATATTCATAGCTTGACTTTAACAATTTGTTTATTTTGCAACAGATATCGGAAGAAAAGACAGGGGCACCCAACAACCAAATGTTTCTAAATACGTCAGAAGTGTCTCAAATGATTTTCTCTCTGCTTTAGAAGCCTGTATTTGTAGTTGCCCTAAATACTATTTATCTGTTTGGAAGTCTTAGGGGAACTTTGGTTGTCACGAAAGTCTTAGGTGGCTTTTTCGTCTCATCCGAAACAAGAGAGAATGGGCTAGATCATTCTCTCTTGTCCGAAAGTGTTAGCTACCCTCATGGGTCCGGTCGCAACTTTGAGGACTGCTTTCATTAGAAAATTATAGGGGACATTTTGTCTTTATACCGAAATTTCCAGGAGACCTTTTTTAACAATAATCACAATATCTTGGAATTAAAAGGTGAATAACACAACCTCCAAAAATCGTAGTTAAGGTATTAGAAAAACTCCGAATATTTTAGACGAATGGAACCGTTATCCAGAAATTTTTAGCTTTTCTCAAGCTTTAGAAATTTTTAGGCAATATTTGCTCCTGCGAACAGTTATTTTACGGAAAAAAGTCGTTGGGTGCCACTGAAAGGACAACGAAAAGTGAATCTATAGTATGAGGATCGACTCGGCTGTGCGCAGCGGTTCGCGTTTTCATTAACGTACAGCGATACCCAATTTCGCACAAAAAATAGTCTTAATTTAGGATTAGAACAGTAGATTGTTGATACGGTTACACTGAAGCATTCAAAATAAATCATACACGTTAAACGTGCCTATGTTATGGAGGAAATGTCGAACGCGTTCTCGTTCACTTTTTTTCACTGCCGCTCATTTTCACCTTGCATTGGTGGCCGCTAGCATTTCACATTTTGTCACCTCCGTTACAAAATTTTCATGTTGTTCTTCCAACAAAAAAGTGTCTCCTTTGTCTTTTATCTCTCGGTCTAGATCTCTGTCGCTCTTTTTCTCGTTGACCTTCGCTGGCCTGCCGCCTACTTTCTCTTTTTTTTCCTGCTCTATATTCCAACTTGTGGACATGACAATTAATCTAAGCTTAATACTTTAGACAAAACGGATACAGAAACAATTTCCACTTTCCGTTTTCATCTTTATTGACGCAGTAGTTGTCTCTGCATTACAAGACGCAGGTGGCTATGCGATTTCCCGCCAAAATAACCTCGAGTTGCATTTGGGTTGCCATACCCGTTGATTCAGTAATTTTACATTGGTATGCCTGTGGTGCCGACGGATTGGCGTTCGGTCGGAGTACAGTCATGTGATTACCAAGTTTTCCCGGATGGGTAGATTTGCGCGCTTCGCCAGCGCGTGGAGCTCCGCTATGATTCGGTTTTCCAGCGCCAAGATCATTAAATGACTTAAATTTGAACAGTGACAAAACTTATAAAGTGACCCCTTTCCATGGTCAGTGATATGATCGAATCACGTCGATCAACGCAAATAGCCTTCTTGATTCGCAACGCCTTCTGGGTTTCGTGAGGGGCGGGGGCGAGGTACAAACAATATTCGTGCTACGGAAAATCGTGTGAACAAGTGCTGTGAACATCGTTTCTCGGTACCAGACCTCGTGTCTTTCCTCCCCCGGTTGATCGTTTTTCTGCGCAGACGACCGAAAACCGAAACTATTTAACAAATATTCCTCGAGCCAGAATGGGCTCTAAGTCAATAGCCCATGAGGCCGACGGCCGAATAGGCTATTGACTCAGAGGCCATGAAGGCGAGAGGAATAATTGTTTTAGTAAAATCCAACTAGTGGGTCAAAAAATAATATCAAGACAAAACAACTTTAGCTAGCCAAACGCGATTCAGCCGCCATTGTTTTGGTTTCCAAAGCCGGCGCTTTTCGCTACTAGTGGGCTATAACATATAGCCTAGTAGTAGCTCAACCAATCAGAACGCAGCATTGATAATAGATCACTAGTTGGATTTTACTAAAACTGAGCATGCCTTATGGGCAGCCCAGTAAAAACAACAGTCGAAAGGCGATTTTAACTGGGCAGCCAAGAGGCGATTTTTTCGGAGGGGAGGGAGTGGCTGTACACACTCAGACCACCATAAAACCTTGTCGCCGACCATTGCGTGACACAGAAGGCGCTTTCCATTTACCAAAAACTTTGAGAAACTTCCATGGAGAAGTCCATCGAGTGAAGAACGTGTTCCATTTGATTCAAGTTCCATTCTTTCATGCTCTCGTCATCAAAATTCAAGATGGTGACACAGATATCGGACAACAGCGCGAAGATTGCGGTTCAGACAATCGGCGACAAAATGAGTTAAGGCACTTCGCCCAAAAGTGGGCTTTTTTACGTTTTATGAACTTCAAATGGAGGAAATATAGCTTTCCTCCCCCATCCCCTCCGTGCAATGTTGTGCCCTTGTTCTAGCTACCTATAGAAAACAATTAACAAACACCCCAACTTTGAATGGAGGGGACAGGGGAAGGGTGCGGATTCTTTTGTTCTCCGAAGTCATCCTATTTAAGTACAATGTGTCAACAATTTTGTCGCCGATTGTCTGAATCTCAAAAGTGGCCGTACTTCCTTTAGAAAGTTAATTGAATTCATTTTTTTTATGCTGGGATGTAAGACCCCTGGTGGCTTTTTATTTGTTATGTTTGACTTTATCATACCTATTTTAGAACAATTAGAATAAGGCGATTTCGTTATTTTCAGTGCGTGACATTTCGTGTCACGCTTAACCGTGCCTTGACATCGTGCGACGTGGCGCGTCGGGCACGATTTCTTATTCTCTCCTTTATCGAAACGCATCGAAACAAAGAACAAAGTGAAAAGATAGAAAACGGAATAGATTTCTAGGCATTAAAGTAGTTATAATGGCTAAAATTGCTCTTTAGGAGGAATTTCCACGAGTAACCACGAGTAACCACAATGAGTAAGAAATAAAATAATATAATTATCTTTTAAGAACAAAGTTGGTTACTCGTGGTTACTCGTGGCCAGTCTCCTCCTGACCTCATAGTTTCTACTGTAAAGTACATTCTTCAAAGACCCTTATGGGTATATGGGCAACGAAGCTGCTGCACAGATTTAGCGATGCTATGCAGCTTTGCTGTGCATTAGAAGTTGGAACATTTTTCCTGAACATTCTCCTGCGCACCCTTATCAAATAGCCAAACTTCGAATAAACACTTCCAACTTACTAGGGATATATTCAAATACAATATACTATCTGCCATCGATTCCTACCGATCACACTTAGTTACCAGAGGAAAATCAATCATTCTGTACGTGGGTATACTGCGTAATTACTTGAAATCACTACTGAGTACAAAGATTGTCAAAAGTAATTTTCCCTCGAAAAACACAGGAAACGGATTATATGGGTATCTTATCTATCTTCTGAAAAACGACCCGGTGAATATAGTAATCTCAACTAGTTACCGTCTCCTAACCGGTGCTAATAGGACAACAGCGCGAAGATTTCGGTTCAGACAATCGGCGACAAAATGAGTTGAGACACTTCGCCGAAAAGTGGGCTGTTTTACGTTTTATGAACTTCAAATGGAGGAAATATAGCTTTCCTCCCCCATCCCCTCCGTGCAATGTTGTGCCCTTGTTCTGGCTACCTATAGAAAACAACAAACACCCCAACTTTGAATGGAGGGGACAGGGGAAGGGTGCGGATTCTTTTGTTCTCCGAAGTCACCCTATTTAAGTACAATGTCTCAACAATTTTGTCGCCGATTGTAGGCTTACTAGAGCATCCTTATATGGCAACATGTTCCGCTTATTTTCTTCGGGGATAAGAATGTATTCCTTAAGTATATTGTATAAGACTTGGACTAATGCATGAAGTTGTTGTGGACTGGCTGTCCGTAAAAGAAACTGTCGCTGATGAGCTGGACAAACAGCTAAGAGTTGAAGAAAACCACGATTGTTCTTGACAACTTGAGACATTGCGACAAACTGAACTTATGATTGTAGTTTGCAGTCTTTTATTGACTGTCGTGGAGAAAAACAATGGAAATGTGGTGGCGGTGGAGGTGGTAGTGGAGGGAAAACAATGGAAATGTGGTGGAGGTGGTGGTGGTGGTGGTTGTGGTGGTGGTGGTAGAGGAAGAAAAACAATAGAAATGTGGTGGCGGTGGTGGTGGGGAAACAATAGGAATGTGGTGGCGGTGGTGGTGGTGGTGGTGGTGGAGGGAAAACAATAGAAATGTGGTGGCGGTGGTGGTGGAGGGAAAACAATAGAAATTTGGTGGCGGTGGAGGAAAACTATTGAATTTTACAGCCTTCAAAACTATATCAATGCGCATTATGCTAGCATTTTCTCAATCTACATTCTGCTCCTGAGGAGCTGACATGAGTTGGTTCTGTTCCGTTTGCGATAAATCATTTAGTACAAAGGATAACATGCAAAGGCACGTGATGTCTAAACACCACAATGTTGCGCTCACACCATTTCAAACAGTTCCGTTTTCACAGAAATGTCAGCGGTTTCGATTCGAGCATCCTTTTACCTCTATGATTGCCGGAATGACCGGCTCAGGAAAAACGGCCTGAGTTCGATCTCTATTGCAACAAGCTTCAGAGACAATTTACCACCCCCCCCCCCCCCCCGAGAGGATTGTTTGGTGTTATTCACAATGGCAGCCTGCGTATACAGAAATGCTAGTCGCCATGCCACACATTGAATTCGTCAAGGGAATTCCCACGGCTTTGGAGCAGGATTCCTATTTTAATGTGAACAAACGGAATTTGATCGTGTTTGATGATCAAATGATTGACGCCAGTAAAGACAAGCGAATTGTGAACCTCTTTACTCGTGGTTCTCATCATCGCAATCTAAGGGTGATTTATATCGTGCAGAATCTATTTCACCAGGGGAAAGGTAGTCGCAGCATAAGCCTAAACAGCCATTATTTGGTGTTATTCAAGAACCCACGCGACAAATTGCAAATCTTGGCTCTTGCCAAGCAAATGTATCCCGGACAAACTGATTTCTTTTTAAATCAGTACGAGGAGGCTGTAAAAAGACCTTTTGGTTATCTGCTGATTGATCTGAAAACTACTACTCAAGATAATTGTCGACTGCGAACAAATGTCCTGCCCAGTGAAGAAGGTTTTAACCAAGCAGGGTTTCAAGAAAATATTCCTCAAGAGCTTTTAAAATATCTAAAGCAGCAAAATCTTCGCCTGTCCCACTTCTTCCAGCTATGCAAGAAATACAGGGCAACATGGATGACTTGCTTTCTCGAAACGATCTTCGGGACGATGAAAAAGATAAGAGATACTCTCAGTTGCAAAACAGATACCTGGCTTTTAAAGAACAATTAAATACAAGAACCCGACCGGAAGAAAGCACTGTTCCAGACTTAACATCAAGCACACAAGATACTTCGACAGCAACAGCAGCATTCTCCACTCCCCATTAACCCTTTCAACGTAACACCTAAATTAACACAAGCGGCTATCTTACAAAAACCTGAAAACGAAAGCTCCACCCCACCACTAACCTTAAATCCTGCTTTTCTGACCCCTCCTCCCACAGTAGAAACCCCATCACAAGGCCCCAAACGCAAAAGGCGTCGGATTCAATTTGTAAATTATTTGGATGATCATAATGCTTATGGCAAACAGAGGAAACCAACTCGGCATAAGAAATTTCGAGTTAGACCTTACAAGTACTCCATGGGCGAAGAAGATGAATAATTTCCATCCCTTCCAAATCGCTGTTTATTTGACTCTTTTTGTCACTAGTTTTCAATAAAGTTTTTAACACTGTCTCTCGTGTCTTGTCAATTTATTTGTCGCGTGTTTAAATTGATTCTTGTTAAGTTATTAATTGTTTGTGCTTTTACAATAATAAGTCAAGGTGCTCCCTTGGGTCTAGCTGTAGAGATGAACTAATTTGTATTCAACTTTGGGCTTGTTAACCCGCATAATTAACTAACTAACGCTAACGGCGCGTAAATTGACAAGACCATAAGCTCACCAAGCGCTTAGTTTCCTCGAGATAGAACGGAGAAAACGCTTTTGTAATGGTGAGTCAAAATTGAAGTGGAGAGTTTTCAGCCTTACTTTTTGTATGTGTCTGTGTTTTGTTATATATCCGATTTTTAGCGCTAAATAAGAAGACATGTGTTATTAGGCGATCGCACTTCTTATTCCTATTTTTATAAATAGACTTTCCACTCATTAGGAACAAGAATGGGTTTTATTTAAGAACCAAAAGAATTTAGAACCACCTGTTGTTTTCTATTGAATTTTCATACCCTGTGCAATACTTTCTACGGAGTCAAGTAAACAAAGATTGACATTTTTGCTTGATAGGCAGTTTTTCGCTTCGCTGAGCTTCGACTTCGTTTTTATGTTTTGCCTGAAAAATTTGTATGATTTCGCATTCGCTTAACCTCCTTTTCCCTTCTTTTGAAGTAAAGATTTTTCAGTTAACCTCCGTGTCTTGGTTTTGTTTATAACCGATTTTTAGTGAAAAAAATTTAATGATTAAAGATTTTTCATTTAGTATAATCTGCAAAGATAACACCTTCAAAATTTGCCCTCTTTTATTTTGAACACATGACAGTTTCTACAATATCCAATCAGAAGACTATAGCAAACAATATCTAACCAAAAGACTATAGCAAATAGCTAATTATATAAAAATCACTTTTCTGTTTATAGATTATGATGTCAACATTTTTTGATGACGTCAACTCTAGGAAATTCTGACGTCACTTGCTCCTTGCCAGCTACAAATAAACTATGGCATCATCCTATCTATATGACATTCTTGACGTCAGTCAGCTAAAAATAAACTATGACATCATCCTATCTTGATGGCATGCGTGACGTCATCGGCATTAATTTAAACTATGACATCATCCTATCTTAATAAGATGCATGACGTCATCTGCGTTAATTTATACCGCACAAAAAGTTAATTAAATCGGCAAAAAAAGGAGTAACCGGTGCCTCCTCCACTACTGGGCACCTGTCAAATTACCTCAAACAGGGAAATATGCTTCTTACAAAAGATCCATAAGCTCTAACAATTGCAATGGGCCTACATTCGGAGGTGGATATGACATTGTCATTTATAGCTACGCGTCTTCCAATAGCAATTCTTTCAGCAACCTTGGCCATACTTACGGCCCACCTAGCGGGTACAGCTACCGCAGCAAATTCGCCCAAACATTCCTGGCAGGAACTTTCGAGTTCACACCAGACGAAGTAGAAACTTTTTACGAAACACCCTAAAAGCAGTGAACTTCATCAGCTTTGATATTTATCTGGGCTTGTTTTCCTGCATTATGCATGACAATTAAAAATTTATAACTAAGTTCATCACAAATATATCAGCTGTCCTTACTAACAAGGGTATCATTAACTACGTTGGTTGCTGCTACGAAACGAGGCTGGAAAACTGATAGTTAAGTAAAAGTACTCCATGATATATTATGTAGAATGATTTGATTATCCGGTATGTTCTCTAGGGTTTAGTGCGAAATTCGCTTTTTTTATGTTATTAGCGCTTAAGGAGATGCGTTTCTAATAATCTAAGAGGTCACTGATTAAGCTCTCTCATAGTTATGTTAAAGAAAAAAGGAAGAATTAAAGAAATAAAAACCTTTTTATGAAGTTGTTTTCTGTTTTATTTAAAAAAAAAATCACCTTCATGCACGCAAATAGGCGTTACGTTTAGCAAGGGAGTTTAATTCGAGAATTTGAGAGCTAATATATCTAGCCGGATTTATGAAAACCGCACCAGTGGGCTACTGGAGGCCACACACCTTAAACGGACTCAACTAAAGTGAATATTGTCAAGAAACTCAGCTCTTACCCATGGTTCTCTTAAGGTGACTCTCTTCCTGGTTCCTGATTAGCAAAAGAAACATTCAAGTCCATCAAAAAGACAGTCTGGACTTGGCCATACACTCTAGCTGCTTGAAGGCTCAAAATGACAGAGGATGCTTCAGACTTGACCAAGTTCTAAGCAGAGAATTCAAGGTTAAATCACCCCCTTCCCCCCTTCCCCCCCTGACTTCCTCCACCTCCCCAGCCTAGCACGTGCTTGAGGGGAATGCTTTCATTGGCCAATGGGCCTCAAACATTAAAAGAATTTGACATGACAAACTAAAGGCAGACATGACGAGTGCACTGACTCTCCCAAAGCAAGACTTACAGACAGTACCACGCTTTTGCAGCACCCTCCTCCCCCCCTAGGGATTGACATGGAGTCCCCTTCCCAACCCATGGCGAGTTAGTTCGTGGACTGAGCTTGAGAATGAGACCAACCAGGACAGCAAGCCCCCTATCAGTTTATTCTCACCACAGTGACCAGAAACCTGGCTATCGCCAGGTTCCTGTGCGAATATTCTGGTCCGTTTTTAGGTATGTTTTCAAAAATTCGGTTAGATATACTTTCATGGTCTCTTAATTTTTTTAGTCTTTTAGGCGCTTTAATGCTGGCCGGCTATTATATTAAGCTGGGCGAATCTGCACTAGGACCACCCGCCCGTCCCGGCTATAAAACGTAATATGAAAACCATCGGTTAGAGGATTTTATAAACACAAACATTGAAGCGAGGTAGTGTTGTGTAAAGAGGTGTGTCAAAGGGGTTGTTTCACCACGGCTTGCTAGTTCATTTTGTTATCGATATATGCCGGCCCCAGTTACGCGTCCTTATTCGTCATGAACCTTGTGAAATTACTTTACAATAGGAAAATCACTGCTTTGAGTCAAGCAAATATGTTTCCCAGGCATAATATAAAATGTTACAAACAACAAAACGTAACTTTGAAAAACCGTTAGGCTACTGAACAAGTTTTCAAACACCACGATTGCAATCCGTTTCAATCTTTCTCAAGTTTGTCCATCCGCCCTCTGCTTCCTTTGTTATTTTCTATGTCATTTATATCTTCTTTTAACCTTCTAAGTTGTTATTTTGATGTTTTCACTCAGTTTGGTGGCAGTTCCTACTGTTCGAATTCTGACGAATTTTGGGCCACAGCTCCTTTAATTAAACCTTTTTGCATGTTTGAGAAGACGCGCTACTTAGCTATAATAAACTTGCTTTAAATTTTGGTTTTAGTCATAAGGGCATTATGAACAAACAAACAACAACAGCAACAAACCGAAGTTGTAAGGTTATATGATAGCCACTAAACAATACAGTTTATCATTAATTGTTGTTAGTCACCGCGCTTTCTCGAAAAAGAAATCAAATAAATGTAGTTTTGAGGCTCAGTAGTATAGGGTGCACCGGTTAGGCCTCTTTTTTGCGCATATAAGCGTGCGCAGGGATACATTAACTAGGTGACGTCATAGGCTATTGTCTTGATCTCATGAATAAAAGGTGCGCAGGAATACATTAACTAGGTGACGTCATAGGCTATTGTCTTGATCTCATGAATAAAATGCAAATTATTTTTACCCCGTTTCCCTCCACCACCACCACCAACGCCACATTTCTATTGTTTTCTCTCCACCACCACCGCCACATTTCCATTGTTTTCCCTCCTCCTCCTCCTTTCTATTGTTTTCCCTCCACCACCACCACCACCACATTTCTATTGTTTTCCCTCCACCACCACCACCACCACCACCACCGCCACCACATTTCTATTGTTTTCCCTCCACCACCACCACCACCATAGCCACCACATTTCTATTGTTTTCCCTCCACCACCACCACCGCCACATTTCTATTGTTTTATAATTATGATAATTTACTTTCATAATTATTATAATTTACTTTTATAATTATTGTTATTTGTCCCAAGGCCCCATTATTCTGCGCGGCTAATGTGTTTCGGGTCCCGTGGTCAGAGGGAAGAAGTGAATGAGTGTTTCCTGCCCGTTCGTCATGGCGTCACTAAAGTGAATTGACCGTGAAGGCCTGCAAAAACGCCGTACAGGGACTAGGCAACCTTCTTCCTAAAAAAACTGCGCCTTCCATGCTACGCAGGATACGTCAGGAAAGTCAAAAGAGTTGCGAAAATTACAGTTAAAAGGAACTTCATCCGGTGACGTTGTTGCTTCCCATATTCAACCACTAGTCGTGATTCTACTGACCATGGATACTAGAAAAGGATCAGTTAAAGTACAACCTCTTTATACAAAAAATGTTTAATCTTAAGTGTTACCGGATCGCTACAGGGCCGACCGTCTCACGTCCACGTAATATAGCCACAAGGGCCTGCACAATCTGTTCTCTTAATCAGGCTTTTCTCCTTTTAGATGTAATTTTTTTTAACGCTTTTGACTTAACTTAATTGTGTCATAGTGCTAGCTATTATAAAAAGATGACAAAGAAAGTAATAAGTAAACACATTGTTCAGCTACTATACAATATATGTTTTTGAGGGTATCTATCTAAGTCTTGAAAGTTAAGTGGAATTGCACATTCATGACCACAGGCATTGAGGTGAAAAGTTTATCGTGACATGGCCATATTAGTTTCGAGCTTTGGAACCCTCTTACCAGCTAATTGTTGTACTTCACAGTTCATTAAATTTTTGTCGTTCAGGAAGTGCCTTGATAAGATACAATCAAGTTCACAGTGATATTGAAATTGACCAACTTAGAACAGGCGTCATCGTTTTATTTCTTGTACCGCGGTTGTCTGGAATTAATGAGGTTAATACGGAGTGCGAAAAACGTGAAGTGGAGAAAATGAGGAGTTCGTATTTTTGTGGAAAAAAAATATAAAATAGAGGGTAAAACTCTGTTAAACTTTTCTATTTTTACAAGGGAACCACTCGCACCTAAATTGTGCATGAAATTCCCCCGAAATTGCGAATTTCCCTAGAGTAATAGACAAGCATTCACATTACCGCCAGGCGCATATTAAGCCGGGGTGCGGTGGAGGGGGGGGGGGGGGGGGTGGGGGGTTAAATTAGATTTGTGGGGATGTGCCACTGGAACCATACCAGTCAAGGCTCAGGTGATTTTTGTGACCTTATACCATAGACTAAGCTCCCCAAACCCCTCAACCCGCAGTGCATGTGGTTGACCGAGGGAGCGATGTCTGACCAGAAATGGACGTATTGCATTCTTGGGAAGCGATTTTGCCCAAATGTTTGGGCAAAATTAACGCCGGTTTAATTTCGGAAGCTTACAATGTTCTATTCTATTTTAGAGTGTTACCATTACACGTTCCTTAACGAGTCCAGCAGAGCAAACTCCTTTTACAAAATCAGTATTGACTTCCTTTGTGATGATGATTTTAACGGATGGTATCGCTTTGGGGGAGATGCTGGAAAGCAAATGGCGGATTCATGTGTTCCGGAGTTTCGATGTGGCGCAGAACTGCCGGGTTGGCTGAATGGCAGTCATCCTGAAATAGCTGAGGGTGCTGTTCGACGCAAAGTTTGTTTCCGTTACAAAAACAATTGTTGTGAATACTCAACAAGCATCACAGTTCGTAACTGTGGAGGATTCGACGTCTACCACCTTGGGAAGCCCCCAATTTGCAACTTTCGTTACTGCGGCAACGGAACACATAAACCAAGTGAGAATTTAATTTTCCCGTATAACCTGCTCTGTCAGTTATTCTCAACCTCCTCTTCCCTCAGCCACCAACCCCTTCCCCCTTCGCAATGTGACACCGGAACCTCGGATCCTGCATGGAAGATTTGTTCCTCGGGCCTTCCTCGTCTCTTTTTACGCCTCAAACACGATAATATATTTTCGCTTCTTCGTATATCAAACACGGTACACAATGTTTCATCGTACATTACCAAGGAAAGCATTAAAAATATCGGAAGCGTAGCCGAGTGTGACAGATTATTTTCCCCGACCCCGCTTCAAATACAACGAACTCGAAAACCGTTCCAGATACAAGACTCTGACTACCACTGATGCCTCATACTATCATTACAAACAGCCAGATGGTGACTGCCATTGCGCTCAAACTACTCACTCTTAGTCTCGCAGTTGGGGGCCAAATGCTCCCCACGCCGTAGCCATAAAGTTTCAAGTTTTCGTGTGCGACACATGAATATGGTGCTTGAGGACCTGCACTTAGCCGTGTCGGTCCTGTTGTCGTAGCTAAGGACTTTAGTTTTGTTGCTTTCATTACTCTTCGGCACTTTTCTTCGACTTCCTTTCTTATTTTAAGCACCTTGCCTTTACTTTAAGGGTTTAGAATATTATGAAATTGCGTTTCTATTTTATAAGGATTCTCCTATCAGATTGGAAAAGTAGACGTTTCGAAGACAAGGCAGGAATGGAGTCGCAACAGCAGCAAATGTGAAGCGCCGACTCACTGTACATTGTCACGTTGCACAGATGTGACTTTTCATCGGGAATTCGTTGGATCACGGACTGTAAGTATTTATGACTGCATACCAAGATGTGCTTCCGCACTTTTGAAATGGACTAAGCTATGAGCTTAAACTTTACGTCATCGTTAAATTCATGAACAATGCTTCCCCGGGGAATTTCAAATGAGTCAAGGAACTAATGTGTATTCCAACCCTTCATCAACTAAGAGTCAAGAATCGAAAAGAGTAATGATAATAATTCACCATCTTTTGGGTAATGTTACCAGACAGATTCGTGTTGGAGTTAATCTCAGAATATCGATTTCTCAGTTGAAATGACTTCAAGTTAGACCATAGAAGCACTCGGTGTTTTCTTGAAAATAATATTGTAAAGGAGACAAAAAAAAACGTTACAACGGTCGATCAAAACGACTAAAACAAGGAGAACAGCTGAAAGGGAACAAGTTAGAACTTCGATGGACTGACAGTGGCATATCAACGGCACTGGAGCGCTTTATCTGTTTTTACTTATACGTATTTCTAACGGATGCATTTCAGGTCCACGTTTTTGTGTCACTGAGTCATGAAGAAAACTCATCGATGGGTCACACGCCCTCGGCTCTGTGGTCAGAATCCATCAATACAGTTGGATTTAAACTATGTTCGCGCACGGCGGGTAATAAAAACGACACGGAAATTATCAACTGGTTAGCGTTCGAAGACCAGCCAAGCACAGACATAACGCATGGAAGCGTTGCTTTTGGTGGAATATGGACAACAGAAACCAAATGTGAAAAAGTAGCCTTTTCTCAGGTTAGACCATGAAATTAGTTAACAATCTGTTGAAAATAAAGTACAAAAATGCTGCATGTAAGAACAACACTTTTTAGCAGGAATGACATTGTGCTTTCTGTGATTTCTCAAGGTTTTTTGGTATGTAACACATTAACGCCAATCAGTGGCGGACGGAGGATTTTGTGATAGAGGGGACCTAGAGACATAGTAACTGTATACAGTGGTAATATGAGCGCGATAGCGCCCATCAGGACTGCGAACCGGCGGCGCACTTTTCTAGGGAGTTTCGGGCACATGGTCCTCGGCGAAAATTTTTGAGATTGAAGTTCTCTGAGATGCAGTCTAGTGCATTCTGGACGCTTAAATTTTATGATGCTAGCGGGGGCCGACGCGATTGCGGCGGGAGCACAACCTCCCAGCAAAGGCAGCAACATTGTCTCCCTGAAAGATTGTCAAATCCAGATTGTTTGAGAAGGATATTTACTGCATGCGTTTTGGGAGCTTTTGTCATTTGCGACCAAAAATGTAGGCTTTGAACACAGATTCAAAGAAGATTTATATTAAAAAAAATTCAACAAAGGAAATGCATCCCAAGGAAATGACTCTAAGACCAATCATAAGTAAATTCATTGCATGGGATTGATAAATTTCATCCTTCTCTTGTTGCGCTTGGCATAGTCGTCAATAATTGCATCATAATCCAGAGCAACGTCCTTGTGAATAAAGAGCAGCGACAGTGCGTTAAGGCGGTGTTCTCTCATGGTGCTTCCAAAACAACTCTTTACAAGCGCAGTGATGAGTTGCTACGTTCTACAGTTGCACTTGTGACAGGGCCGATCATTAGGAGCCGCAAAATTGTGCGGAGTTTGGAGTATAGGCCTTTGTTGCAGGCTGCCAATTCGTCTTGTAAAATGGAGGCTTTTTCGGTTCCATTGATCCTGAAAATGAAAGCAACCACTTACATATATCGCAAGACAGAAATGGTTTCCTTCGCGTATCACTGCAAAAACGTTTCATAACCATGTACATGAGTACATATAAACTTAGTGAAACTGTGCTGTATTCTTTGTAAATTTGAAAGAAAATTACCATACCAAAAGCGCTTCCACAGCTCTGGCTCCTGAGACGCACGCCTTGGCAGTGTAAGATCGGGCAAATAGTGACGAATGACTTTCTTTTGAGAAGACTTTTAAAGCTTCTGCAAGTTGGCAGGTATCAGTAGTATCTTTCAGTTTGTCGGTTTGAAGCTAGTTTATAAGGGCGGTTGATTCGAACAACGTTCGATAAATTTTCTTCAGTGTTAACAATGTTTATTTAAGAAAATATAGTTAAGTAACAAAGCTCGACGTACCATCTGACACACGTTTACAAAAGAAAACAATTCCCGTACAAAAGGAGGGGCCTGGGCGTCCTGGGCCCACTCCTCTGAATCCGCCCTTGTTAACGTTGTCAAAACCAAGGCCTCTGTCCCGGATTAATAGATGGATCAAATTTCAGTCAATCTACGTCCATTTCATTGTCCATAGGCTCATTTGACCTCGTATTTTGTCTTCCAGAGCTTTGCCTCTAAGCCGTACGTGTTTGTTTCCGCAAAGTACGGCCGTAGTAAAAAGCAAACTGATGCTGTTTATGTATGGTTGGAGAATGTAAATTCTGAAGGTTTCGAAGTTTGCATCAGGGAATTCTTGCCTTTTGATGGAAAACACAGAGATACAATTGTGGTACGTGGGAAATAACGATAAAGTATACACGTAACATAGACATTATGTTTTTTGGGGGGGAATCAATCGTCATTTCATCAGCTGTGATCTAGGACGAGGAATAGGTAGTGTCTGGCGTCCCACAAGGCTCCATATTAGGTCCTTTTATATTCAATTTGTACTTAGCAGATCTGCAGGACTCTATGCCAGTGTTTAACAGGTTATCTTTTTTAGGTTAATGCGTTTTTAGAATTTCTGCAAAAACCGGAAAGGGAAAAGTAACAACCTTGATATGAGGCATGAGCTAACCAGTGCTTCGAAGGCTATCAACTAAAACAGTAAAATGATGATGAATTCTCTAACTTAATTTGGATCATCATAGGTTTCTGGGAAACTGCCTACCTACCCCTCCCCTAAGCCAACATTAACACGTACTTCTCACTTAGGGCAAATCCATCAAATAATCCCAAGGGGGATCATTATACGTTTCTGGGAAACTGCCCACCTACCCCTCCCCTAAGCTACCATTTGCACTTACTTCTCACTTAGGGCAAATCCATCAATTGATCCCTTGGATCATTCTACGTTTCTGGGAAACTGCCCACCTACCCCTCCCCTAAGCTACCATTAGCACTTACTTCTCACTTAGGGCAAATCCATCAAATGATCCCTTGGATCATTATACATGTCTGGGAAACTGCCCACCTACCCCTCCCCTAAGCCAACATTAGCACTTACTTCTCACTTAGGGTAAATCCATCAAATGGTTTCTTGGACATTATACGTTTCTGTTTTTTTTTTTCACCAACAGGACTGGTTCGCATTCCTCAGGCTTGACAACGTGACTGCCGGAGAAAAGTTCTTTCCAAATGACGGATACCCGTCAGCTGAGGACAACTATGGCTTCTGCCAGGTGAGTGGTAGCTGTCAATCAGCTGTAAAAGGTAACAAAGACCAAACTACTTGAGTGTTTTGTTTGTGCTTTACTACGTTAATCGATGAGAACCACGATCGTTTAGCCCCTGCCACCGGTCGAAACTATCTCTGGTTACGTCCGTCTGCGAAACAGCGCGAAAGTCCTTGGTCTGGGCCCCTACCTGTTTAACGGGATTTGAGTACGCGCCATAATTGGTCTGTTTAAAATGCCATTGTCGATTTGACAGTCAGGTTGATGGGAAATACAAAACGTATTTCAGAACAAGGATATCCCAGGAAGGAAAAGAAACCCCGGAAAGGAATCCGCAGAACAAGGATATCGGCACACTTCGCAGACGTTACTAACACTGAGGTTAAATTACGTTTGCTACGCAGGCTACGATTCTAAATCGTGTTGAATTCCTTCTTTCTTACAGGACGTTTCTTTCAATAAAACATTCCACGAGTCACCAGTGGTCCTTGTTTCTGTCAATCACCGATACGATCGCCAGGCGAAGGGCCGGTTTCTCCCGGAAAATAACATAATCTCGACCTAGGTGGAGGTAGGTTTGTGTTTCGTTCTCTATACTCACGTCATTAGACATTCCCAAATAGGAAAACTTTTAAATTGTAAACCACGGTTACACTTTGGTGTGTTCATTTCCTGCCGTTCTCTTTTTCTTTATTTTTAACCTGTCGCCAGATTTTTATTATTATTATATTTTTTATTACAGCAACTGCAAAAAAATAACATAACATATGATAATGGAAAAGAAACGTTTCTTTTCGTTTCTTACTGCTGTTCTCCCCATTAGCATGAAAACGATTCTCACCAGCATAATTAGAATCTGCTAAAGTGAACTTAAAGTTTGTATTATAATAACTTGCTTGTACGTGTCTCTCTTTGCAGAACGTTGGCTTGCAATCTATGAGGATATGTGTTAAAGACCTCAGTGGATCTGGTCCTATCCATGACCCACTTACTGTAGCCTATGCTGTTGTTGGAGGTACGTTTTTGACTTAGGCCCTTTGAGAAAACTCCGCGCTCGTTGGTTGAATTGAAATTCCTGTAAACTCAACTCTACTAAAATATCCACCCCTTTCTTTTTTCAACATAGACATAGATCCTTGCCTTAACGTGCAATGCCCTCGATTTGGAGTCTGCAAAGCATATAAAGCGTATGCCGGTCGCTGTGAATGTAATGACCAATGTCCATCGTATCAAGATCAAGTGTGCAGTGCGAGTGGTACGACATACGACAATCAATGCTGGCAGAAGCTCGGTTACTGCAAAGGACTTGAGAGCGACCCCCGTATCTACCATCCGGGAAGCTGTGAAGGTAAGCAAGACCGTAAACTGCCGCTTCTAAGCCGTTTTAGGTCCCACTGGATATAAGCGCCCCCCCCCCCCCCCCCAATTTTTTATTAACGTTTTACAAATGAAACAATGGTAAAATGTGGTAGATTTTGAAAACCTGCTTCCCATTATATAAAGCACGCAGAATTATGGTAAAAATGCGATAATTAGTCTCCAGGGCCGAGTTGTTCAAAGCTGGGTTAAGATACCCAGGGTTAGTGCGAGATTTGAATGCAGATATGAAAGCTTAAAAAGCATTTCAGTTTCAATTCTTTTTGCCTACAGGTTGATGATTGGAAGCTCTAAAAATAACAGAGAAAATTATCCGAGAAAATGCTTTTGAGCACAAGAAAACTAAACCAGGATTAAATTTAACCCCAGGTTAAGCGCTAATCGGCCTTCGAACAACTGGGCCCAGGAATACCTTAATAACCAGTAAATGTAAAACTTACTTTGATCAGTTACTGCTATAGATGTTCCGAAGAATCTCCGAAGTGCTGTTTCTACTCTAGTCAATAAGCCCTGGCGGGTATAGCCCCTCCGTTTATTTATAACTGAGTCCTCCTAAAACCCAATACGAAGATGTATAAGCCCAGGGCTTGCAACAGTTCACGCTATGCTGCAATAAAATAACTTGGAGTAGCACCAAGCTGATATTTGGTGAAACATGAACAAAGTGAGACGGATTGACATCACGCGTGGCTTTGCAGATGTAGCGAAATTTTCAAAAACCCAATTTGAAGTGGCTCTGCTCAACAAAGTCACGTTATTACGCATCCTCGTTGTTGTCAGCACTGTTGCTTTATGTGAAAGGACTGGATACAATAAGAGCTCTAGCAAATAAATTCATGGGCGACAGACTGTTAATATAAGTTGCTCCTGTAAATATCTAAATGGAGGAAGTAATCATCAGTATAATGCCTAAAATGCGATTAATTGGACAAATAGTTTTTACTCTATTAAATCCTTTGGGAGTGGCCATGGCCACCCACAAAAAGAGCAGCACATGTACTGATCACAGGACATTTTTGTAGTAGTCATGAACAACACAAAACAAAAAGGAAATTCGTAACATTACAACTGAACAAGCAACGCAAGCTCACTAGAAAATATTTCCCCCAAAAAAATACGGCATAGGCAAACTTGGGCGCGCATCGGTATCCAGCTGAGCGGAAGCGCAGCGCATATGAATTAGAGACATTGAAATCATGATATTATTCACATAATAATAATAATAATAATAATAATAATAAAAATAAAAATAGTTTATTGATATCCCTCTCGCAGCCTAAAGGCTGAATTACAAGGAAGGTCAGTGACACTAACAAAGGACAATACAATACAAAAACAATCAAATAGATAATTATGTAAATATGATTAAAAGCACTACATGAACCAAATAGTATTTTAAAATGATAATTTTTTTTGTTGAACAGTTTTTCCTATTGTGCGGGGCCGAGAAGACCTTCTCCGTGTTCCAAAATGGCTCGATTCAAGTTGCCAGACCGTCACATTTCCACCATACCGGTTCTACCCGGATAAACAGGTTCATGTCCAAATAACTGTCAATCACATCAAATTGAATGACCCTGTTAAAGTCCACGACGCGGTGACTGCATGGACAGAAAACATCAGCCCAAAAAACTTTACAGTTTGTGCCTTGCAAGCAGGAAGGAAAAAAGAGAAATTTACCCCTTTCGCCAGCATTGATTGGGCTGCCTATCAAGGAGGACCTCCTGAAGCACTTACGGGAACGGTTAATTTGCCCAAATGGTGGAGTGGTACAAACTGCGAGAAAGTGACGTTTCCCAAGGTATGATGGGAACATTTAAATGTTTCACGAACCGTTTTTTTTTGTATGCAGAAGTGCCGAATAATAATCATGACGATGAAGGGAATTTTGCATGGGCTTAATTTGTGTCTGCTACATGAAACACAAATACTAAACAAACGGAAAATCATCGTAAAATGATGCGCAAAATTAACGTAATTGATAGTTTATATCGGCATATTACCTAAAACCTAGTGGCAGACCGCAACATGTGCAATACCGTATGGAATTTTTGTTCTTTCTTTACATCCTCGCTCGGTTTTCTTTTCAATAATCCTAAACCATCTATATCACTCTTTCAACATTCTTTAAAAACTTGTAAGGTCCCGTCGAGTGAACACCACGATGGATTGATTTATCTTACAGCCTTTCGTCCACACTAAACATGATGAACTTGTCCACCCAAAATAGCACTTTTCGGGAACGCTTTTCATAGATCTCTGAAAATCTCACTGTATTCATTTTTGCCAAAAAAAATGCGTTTTGAAATCTAGTAGGACTAGTGTGGACTCGTGTGGAAGGAAAACATTTTATATTGCGTTTTCCAATTTCTCCATTTTTCCAGTTTTTGCCGATTAAAGTGGCCGGTGCGCGTAAAATACCCTCCTTAACTCAATCTTTTTCAAATTGTTTTTTAGTTGTTGTTATTTTCAGAACATTCCATTTTTGACAAACTTACTCGCTTTTTCATCAGGGAAGTTTCACTGAGGCCCCAGTAGTCCTTGTGACTTCAGAGCATCTGAAAACAGGTCAAGAGTATGATGCCGCTCTCATCTGGACCGAAGACGTAACAAATAGCTCATTTCAAGTTTGTCTTCGGGAACTGCAAAACTTTGATGGTAAACACGAGGATATTAGTGTGGTATGTGTCAGAAGTAAAACTAGGAGGCATATTTATTGCTCTTAAACGGAAAGAGAGAACTGGGTAATTATTTCTTTCATGAAAAGTTGTCGCTAAGCAAAATTCTTTGGGCAACACGAGTGAATAGGTGGCATAATAGCGCAAGTCGTCTCAAACAGACGATCGACACAGTTCTATAGAAACACTTCTGATGCGTTGCGAGACTATCCAAACGATTGAGGCGATCACAATTGCCTGGATACGACTGAAGTTTTAAATATTCGTTCAGAACGTCGGGATCCGATCCAAGTCGTCGAAGTACATTGATTGAGGCTATAAAGACGATCTGGACGAATGTTTGGAAACCAAGCCTTTGATTTGTCGTACAAACTATCGCATTTACCGATTTGTGCCAATTCAATTCAATTCACTTCCTCACAACTTATTTGCTAATCTTAAAAACTTACATACCCTTTTTATTGTTTATAGGTATATACGTTCATTTTATTTGGTTAATATTAAGGTTTGATTATGGTGGCCAAGTTAACCATTCAGTTTTCTGGTTGGCCCCCATATTGCAAAATACGTTTCTTTTAAAAACAGACGAAAAGCAGAACCAAACGAGACGCTGTGGGACCGTATATTTGCGCGTCCATTTACTAGGCGTGTGTGACGTTTTTTTATGTCTAGTAGGATGTGTTAGTAGTGCAGTAGCGTTGTATGTTTTAGGGGTTGGTTGAGATGTTTGAAGTGGAAGGCGTGGAGTTATATTGGGCGTGGATTAGTAAGATAATGGCTGTAGTTTGTTAATCAGTGAAACTGGTTTCTAGTAGAATTTGATATGAAGTAACAAAAAATGTTTTTTGGGAAGGTAAAACTGATTTGAGGTGTTGCAGTGAGGTAGTTGTGGGTGTGCTAATTTGGTTACAAAGGGATAGTGCAGTTACAGTCTGTTGAAATGAAGTGGTGGTTTTGAGAGATCTTATCAATAGTCTAAAACATACTTGTACTTATTTTAAACGTTGTTAGGCTTTCTGTTTAGGATTTTTTCGCGGTTATTTTTTTATAATATTTGTGTGGAGAGAAGGTGGATAAGGAAACTTCATTTAATATGGAGAAGGGGGTATGAAAATGTTGGGGGGGGGGGGGCTGAAATTTTGTACGTGTGTCTTTTTTTGTGCGACGACAATTATTTTCCATAGGGAAAATTTAAATAACTTAATAGTTTGTTTCACTCAGTGTACCTTGTTTTTTCAATCGTTTGACTTCTATTGCCGAATTGCTTTCCGTGCCTTATCTGTGCGATGTATGTAATGAGGATAAATGCTGTGTCGTGACAAATCGCGCGGCAGACTAGTCGCGTCGTTTGGCTTGTTTACGTTCGCACGTATTGCGTGCCTATTGCAACTTTGAATCAAAACAATCGATCTCGACTACTCTCAATTACAGTAAAATAGATGTAAAAATTGGTTGACATATTTTTCATTTTAAAGTGTAGGGGAACAAGATCCTTCTTCAGAAGGTTCTAATAACTTGCTCAGTTGTAGCCATAATTATATTAAGCCCTATCAAATGTGATTTTCCGCCATAACGACGTACACCCGGAGTCTACAGAAAAATTGCTGTATTGAAAGCAATTATTATAACAGGTCTGAATGACCATGATGATATATTTAAGGAGTCAGTGTAGTTAACAACTACTAATTTCAATGAATTCTTGCTTGCAGAACTGGTTTGCGTTTTCTAAATCGCTGAAAAAGCCACTGTCTTTTGAGCACGGCAGCATAGGTTTTATAGGTACCAACAACACTAACCCACCACCGATGGATGAAAATAATAATGCATACTGCAAGGTAAGAATAGACCAAAAGTTAATATGTATCACTTTTATTACACGATTGGTCGTCAAACGTTACTCCCAGTTTTGTGGAACATTAGCGAAGGAATGGTGAAACGTTTTAGCTAAATGTTTTCGGGTATTTCTTGTTTTTCAGTTCGTGTTATTCACAAGAGGTTACAGCTCGACTCCAACAGTGCTCATCGCTGCCAATCACAGCACAAAAGTATCCGGGAACTCAGCCCCAGTTCACAACGGTATTTCCACGTGGATTGAGGTAAAAATCGCTCTAGTGTGACACTACACTGTATTTCAGGGCAGTTGCAAGTGTAGCGAAGCTTTCCACAGGTCATTAAAGAAACTTTTCATTAGCGCTGTGAAAAGATGCCTTGACAATCAAAGAAATTGGATGTTAAAGGAATGATTAATTAAAACGAAATTTATGTAGATAGGGACAAGACAAAAACTGAACTAGGTAAAGTTTATATCGCACAAAGTAGTACGTGCTTTTGGTGAATATGACATCGGTGCATGCGCGGCTTTGCGCGTTTAAACTCTGTGCATGTGGTTTGATAATAAGTTATTGCGGGCGACAAAAGGAGCCAGCAATCCTAACCCCAGTTTGTTATTACGCATGCGTCGCATGTATGTAGCCAGCATTCGTTTGGACTTCCACCAAGAATGTTTGGAATTCACATAACGCAATTTGATCCTGCGTGTTTGAACCTTCTATGACTCGTAATCTGATCACGCGTGTTTTGACTTTAGGCAAAACACAGCACTGGAGCAAAACCGTTTTGACCTTCGATCGTTGTCGCCTGCACTCCGTAACCTTTGGTTACTACTGGTATTAAATACCTTAACACATGTTAAGGTATTCAAGGAGAGGGAGGAGAGGGAACCCTTTCCCTTCCCTCTACTCGCGATTTTTTCACCCTTTCCCCAAACAGAGAGCCTGTTCACAGGCTACTCGTGCTGGGACAACAGGTTTGTATTGCGAATATTATATTATTGTATATATCAAAGGTAGTCAATGGTTATTGTGTAACCTAGCTAGCTAGCTTTTTTTTTTTCTCCTTCCTCAAATGGTCCCTATGGCTTCCACGCTCGGACACAGACTCCTTAAGAATTAATTGCCTCCTTATTTCTTATCTTATTTCCAAGCAAGCGAGACTTAAACGCTTTTTAGATCTTTCTTGTTGTATTAGGTTTACTCATTAAGATTATTTGGTTTAATTTATTTTTATTTCAGTGCATTTTATATTCCATATTGATTATCAGCTAGCGAATAGATTTTCCCCCTGATCATTTATATGTAAATAGCGCGATAGGAATTGAATTTATTGTTATTATTATTTTTGTTATTATTATTATTATTATTATCTCTATTATCACAGTCTTTGCTGGTGTTCTTTTTGTGCATCAGCCGGGCGCAACCCATGCACCTAGAGCGTCAGTCACTCAAGTCAATCATTCTGTTCATACACTGAGCACCTTTCTAAGGATTCGTGCAGATCCCAGCATGCAGATCTTTTGAATCTCTGTCATAGTAGCTCTCTCTGATACTTTCTTGATGTTTTCTACCATACCCTTCTTCACTGTACCAAGCGCACCAACAACCACAGGGATCACTATGGTTTTCATATGCCACATTCTCTGTATTTCTAGTTCTAGGTCTTTGTACTTGCATTTTTTTTCAGTTTCCTTCAGTGCGATGTTTCTATCTGATGGAACAGTCATATCAATAAGTTTGCAGGTGGAATTCACTGAATCTTTAACGATGATATCTGGTCTGTTCGCTGTTATAGTTCTATCAGTATTGACTGGCATTATTATTATTATTATTATTATTATTATTATTATTATCATTATCATTATCATTATCATTATCATTATCATTATCATTATCATTATCATTATCATTATCATTACTATTATCATCATCACCTTCATCATCATCATCATTAATAGTTGTGTACAGTGGCTCAAAACAGTTTTCCTTTTGACTGATCTGTCTCTAAGAAAACCATTCTGGGTCCTTTCAGTATTTCCCAATTAATTTTGAACGAGCTGTTTGCATTCGAATTTTGAAGTATCTAGTGGACAGCAGCATATTATTTGATAATCAATTTGGCATTTCTGAGGGTTATTCCACGTCAAATGCAAAAATTAATCTTGTCAAATGGATTGCCCCTTCAACTGGCGAAAACAAATTTTAGACTGGAGTTTTTCTTGATCTTTTGAAAACTTATTTGCAATTGGTACATGTGCAATAGACTATAAAAATACTGAGAGCAGAGCTAAACAGAGGACAACAGTATGTGGATTTCCCCAGGTTTCCATACCTGAGCCCTCTTTTTAATCTTTTATATGAACGATCTTCTTAATTGTTTTAGTAACGTTGAGTCCCTTCTACTCGCTGATGACACTAATGGTCTCTTTGACCACCCTGATTGCATTTTGTGATGGATAATATATAGATTTAGCCAGGGCTAAAAGCAAAGCCCCCGTTTATAAATTCATAATTTAAATCAAACAATAAATTTGTAATCCATAGATCAGGGCACATTCATTTGACTTTTGAGGCGAAGGCTAAGTGATTTTAGAGAAAAATAATTTGACAGTCCAAGAGTGAAACAAATTTTACATCGAGTTATTAAATAGTCTTATTTGTCCCCCCAAAAATAGCAATCATGTTCGATCACATTCGAATATTGCATTTGCATTAGCTTTTGCATCATAATGTGGCATTCACCAGTCTCTCCAACATTGCTCCGTTAGAGAGACTATGGATAATTGTGATAATTGGACAACCCCGAAATATAATTTTAAGAAACACACGCGCCACGATAGTCCTTGGTGGCAGCCAATTTTCACGTTCCATTCCTCTGTCTAAAAGAGAGGCCAAAATAAAAAAATCAGGCCGGATTTTTTGTGTTCGACAAGTTTAGGTAACTGGTAAATCTTTGCGACGAATCTGGTGGCGACACACTGACATACTTTTTCTCATCACGTCTCAGGTAAACAGTACCATGAGGCCCTTTTTTTATCATACAGACCTCGGACAGAATTTGTTCTTTTTTGCCCTATTTAAACCTATAATTCTGCAGTTTTTATCAATTTTGCAAGAGAATTTGCACTCATTCAATATCCGCGACGATCAAAGCACGCGCTTCCTTTGCACAACAAGCAAGCAACAAGCATTGAATTATAAAACGTTTTCATGAAGAGAATTCTATAATGCCGGGACTTTTCAGTTAGAAAAATCTGGTCCTATGTGATATGTAATGGCAAGACGACTGAGTGGAGTCCAATTCGGTCTGTAATCATAGGCTTGATTACCTTAACAAAATAGGACGACCGCGTTAGCGGGAGTCCGATTTGTGTAATCACGAGTATGATTACAGACCGAATTGGACGACACGAAGTTCTGTTACCAATTAATCATAACTTTAACAAAATTTGTGACATAATAGGCTATTTTTTAAATCAAAACACAAGAAATTCGAAATTTTGTTTTGCTACCAGTGAAAAAAAAAGCCATTTAAGCGCGCGCTTGATGGCGCGTACTGTCCAATTACTTAGGCATGACGCGTACTGTCCTATTAAACCGTCCAATTAAGGCTGAAATCAGGGCAGTTGATAGCCAATCAGATGTGACCATTTTGTTATAGTTATGATTAGCAGGGTAATAACTATGGGCTTTTAATGAAAACGATAAAAAATTCCCAAGATCACTCTTCGGCCAGCCGGACGGGTTCTCACTTTTGACAGGCACCGAATTTGCAGTGCGATTAATAGAGTTACCATTTACGCTTCAACATGATAGAGAAATTGTTATGTTTAGGTTTTATTTCCCTTCATTTATTAAACTGTGTATGGTTTTGTTATGTGTAATCTTTAAAAGCGAGTGATATTTACGCGCGGCGGTTTGAGTATTTTTGCATGCGATGTTTATGTTCGACTGGAAACAACCGGTGCAGCGATAAAAATTGCGAGAGGGACTACTAACAATCAATAAAATAAATATAATTTGGTGAAACATGTACAGAGACAATAATTTTCATTCACGAAGAGAAGTATTGACAGTAAAGTGTCTCTGAAAATCATGAGTCAGGCTGAGCATAAGCTTATTTATGTTTTAAGCGGGCTTTCCGGTGTTTGCTCTTTTTCAAGATGAACTCGAGGCAAGAAAATCGCTCAGAGCTTTCTGTTTACAGCCAAAATCATAACTAAATAATCTTCGGAACCTTTCTTTGAATTTGCGGTCAAAAAATGTCTAAAGGCTCTTTAAATCTGATACTATTGTAGGTTAGATCATTGCTCGTGTATAAACTTAAGCCGTGTAAACCATACGATCGACTTCAGGAAACCGAAAAAAAAAAAAAACACATCAAAGACAATAATTGCTCAGGCTTACCAGTCGAGATACTGCCTCTGAAAGTCATCAAGTGTTCCAGAATCGCTTGAGACTTTTCAATCCTCTTATGCCTCAAGCAAGGGCAAGTGAGTAAGCTATTTTGAAAACGATGCCATCCGAAATCGGATTTCCAATGACTTTGACAAGCGGTGCATTTGTTAACAAAAAGCGCAATAAAGAAACCAGCCATGAATTACAGAACAATCTTGAGAGCAGCTGTATTTCATTTTGTACACCAAGTAGAAAAAAGGCAGTTAAAAACATCACAAGATGACACAAAACTCTATCAGCTCTAGCTATCAGTAAGCAAGTTACCAGACGCTGCATAAATTTTTCGCATGAACTCACCTGTCAAATTTTGACCAATCAGAACATAAAAATTGGACGTAGAGCGTGATCAACACGTGACAGTGAGAAAAGTCAAAAGCGATTGCCTTCCCTGCATGTAAATGTAAAAGCCGGTTGAATTTTCGCGTCCGAGGTCAGTTCGAAATCAACATTTTAAAGGTGCGGCTCATGAACACGACTTATTTCATATGTATTTTAAAAAAATTGAACTTGAACCTGCGATCATTTGAAAAGTAGCAACTTGTCAGCCGATACCTACAAAAAAACACTCGAACTCAGTGGGTCGATACCTGAGCCCGCGATACGGTCAGGCGATACTGATCAGCAGAAACTCTATTTTGACAGCTGTCAATTAATCAAAACATGGATGTACAATATCAGGTTGCAGGCTCCCAAACTATCTAGAAAGTGTGAGATTAAACATTGGTATACCTGTGGTACAGACGAACGGAAGGTCGGTTGGTTGGTGTACGGTCACGTGATTGCCGAATTTTCTGGGGTAGATAGATTTTCTAAGCTATGGGGCTTCGAATTGAGCCCGTGATCAAATAAAATATCAGCGCAAAACTATAAACACAACGTGACCTTGATGGATAGAAAAATGAGCCCGCGATACACTCAGGTAATGATGGTCAGCGTATACTCTAGTTTCACAGCTGTCAATTAACCTTCATTAGAATGGCAAATATTCGAATTAACAGACTACGAGTGTGAGTAAGACATATCCGTCTGGCATGTATTGGAAAATGCCAGATCGTGTACCTGAGCGAACCTGAGCCCACGTTATTAGTTTTCTGATTAGTGTTCTGCACATGTTCCATTTTGACAGCTCTCAATTGACGTTAATTTGGCTTGCCAATATAACTTTAAACGAGTGTCAGCCAACTGACAGCCTTGCCCGGCGTAGTTTCGTTTTTATGTTGAATTGGTAAGTGTGACATATTATATCAGCTTATATGTAGGGGCAAAACGACTGGTCTTTCATCTGAGCCCGCGAGATGGTCATGTGATAATTGTCAGCGGATGTCTGATTTTGATAGCTGTCAATCTAATCGTACTCATACGGATGGCTTACATAACTAAGAGGCTAGTCAAGTTGTGCAAGATCTATTGTGACATTTGACATCGGCTTACATGACATTTTCTCGGATGGATAGTTTACCAAATTTTCTTGCCCATGGTGCTCCGCTGCGCGCGCGAGAGAGAGCTCCGCTATTAATAATAATATCAATAATGACAATATTAATAATCATAATGACAATAATTAACAATTAATGAATGAGGCTGAGTATCTTATGAAGAATTATGGAGATCGAGGAGGGTGTTATCCGTCGAGGCCGTAGGCCGAGGCGGATAACACCCCCCGAGATCTTCATAATTCTTCATATGATACGAAAGCCAAGTTCAATAATTGTTTTATTATTCATTCAAAATAATTCCTAGTTTAAAAACATGGCTAAAACGTGCTTACCTCCATCGATCCATCAATGTCAAGTTCATCTTTGATAGTGCACGTTTAGGTTTGTGCAGCTCCGCAAATATTCTCCAAATAGCAGATGTCGCCCTTCGAGTTGTGTACTTGCTGTTCTTGCCATGTTTTTTGCCATTTTTTCGCCTTTTTCTTACTCTTCAAACGAGTGAAATGTCCGCCATTTTTCAAGTTCACTAGCAAAACAACTCAACCTCGTCCCCAGGTCTTCTCGGTTAACGGTGCCTTAACCTACGAAAACGCTGTATTTTTGACGTTAAACTCAAAATTCTTCCAAATTTGGTCATCAGTAACTGGTTATGGTGAATTAAACTTGTGCTTTTAGCCAATCAGAATCGGGAAAATATTTTGAATGAATAATAATAATTTTTAACAGAAACTCATAAGGGGTTGAAACGTGTAACTCGCGTTCAATACTCGTGAATATTCACTTTTACCATAATTGGAAACCTTAGTGTCAGATATCCATTTCCAACAAAATGGCTGCCGCGCGATCACCATGCAGATGTTTTACGACAAGAGTTCAGCATTTCAAGGTTAAAAATAGATCGTTAAAAGACAAAAAAATGGAGAGAGAAAGTTCAAAAGAACGCTCAGCTACCTTTTTGAGGAGGAAGGGAAGCTTTTCATCAAGAAATCGTCCCTCGAGGAATTCAACCTTGTTTTGTTCACGACGGAGCCCATGGTCTGTTTTGAAATGCAACCAAGGCAGCGAAGTTTTTGCTGAATTTTCAGGTACATTTTGCACTCTATGGCCAAGACAATTACATTTTTGAAAAGGGAATTTATGTCTTTTTAAATGTTTCATAGACGTCTTATAAATTTTTCTCTTCGGCGCTAAAGAACAATTACAAAATGTGCCCCGATTTGAGATGGATTTTGTGTTGAATTTTGCCATGTGCTCAGCCGATTTCACTTGCGTGAACGGATCCACGATCCAGAGAGTGTTTTCCGAATTGCTTTAATTGGATTTTGAATAAAAAATTTTAAGAAACGGCTTCTCTGTCTTTTTTTTTAAGTTTGTTCGTTCAGAAAATTAGCTCAAAACATGATCGTGACTACAACACCCAAGCTGAATTAAGCTTAAATATGCTTCTCACATTCATTACGCGCATCACTTTTTGCGAAGATGTCAGGTTCAGTTTTTGGACACTTTTCGATACGCAGCTAATGAACTTTATTCGCAAATATTTTTTACTGTTTATTCAAGACTTTTGATATAAAAATTATAAAAGCCTATTTGCAGTACAGTTTACCGTGCAGAGGGTCAAGGAGGCATCGTTTTTTGAAGTGACAAGTTCTGCAAGTTCAAGAAGTTGTGAGAACGTCAATGGGTTTCACAATGTTACGTTTGGCCCGGGTGGTAAGGCAATAATATCCTGCTCAGTGTTTTGGTAAGATTCCTGGTTTCAACCTTTGAAAGCTTTCTCGGCTTTCGGGAGTATTTTCCCCCGTTTGTCGGTCATTATTTAAGCGGGCGCGGGAACCTGAAGTGAAATTACGTCACTCAGTCATCTCTTCTTCTCGTTCCAAATATGGTACTTTTGAAAATGAATAATCACGAGCATCGGACAAAGCAAACATATGAGAGTTACACGTTTCAACCCCTTATGAGTTTCTGTTTTTAATTAATAATAATTTTATTTAACTTTAAAAATATGTACATAATTTACAAAAAATATTTGAAGTAAGAATTTAGCACCATCCAACACTAAGAATTATATAAATCATGAAAATACAATCACCGTGCCGAAAACGATTTCCCAAATACATTCCTTGCGGCTTAGATGCGGTCAATAACTCTTGCAGGCAGTCCTGAGTTTTGAATTAAGCCATTACAAAAGAGAATTATCCGTCTCTCATTTAAAAAAGAAACAAGTTAAAAGGAATAAAATCTCGTATTCCTAAATTCCTAATTCTTTAAAAAGTTCCTAAAAGAGATTAATTCGGGCAGGCTCTAATATTTTCGATCTGTAGATCTGAGTCAGCAAAGTCTAGCTGTCGTTTTCTGGATCCTGAGCCTCTCAAGCATAGTATCGTAGAGCGTGCGATGGCGAAAGATACTTTAGCTCTTATCCAGCAAACTGCGCTTCAGTAACTTTCTCCCTTCTTATTTGCGATCAGCTCCGCAAGTCTGCTTTGGTACTTAACACACTCATCCGCCATTCCACCTGTGATCGTGAAAACTAGGGGAGTGAACGTTCCCTGTTCGATCTCCATTACTCTTTCCGCATACTGCCTCTTCTTCTCGTTCTCATACTTCTTGTAGATCTGCTTAGGGTGGGCGTGTCCGTTATTTCCCAGTCGAATCGTAACTTGATTGCATCGCTAAATTCCTTCTTCTTCAGATTGTAATCTAGCTGTTTGAGGGGAATCACGGTCAGCCAATTTGATGATCCCTTCTCTGGAGCTAACTCAACAGCTCGCTTAGCTTTTGTCGGCAGGGAGTTGTTCACCTGCTCCAGTCTCTCACTTAGACAGTCGTCTTTTTGTTTTCGTGTGCTCAGTTGCAGTGTTCGAATTTCTGAGGTATCTGGAGGCTGGTGCTCTTGCTAAACAATTCGCCTCACGAGCGGATTGGTTACTTTGACAGTAAATTATTATAATAATATTAATGATAATAATAATGATACAGTGATACAAAATATACGTGATAAATAAGAAAAGATACAGCACTTGTCGTTTTCTGAACTCATCCACCGCCAAACGCCAGTTGTTTTAGTTCGAACAATGCCGCTTGACGTTTGTGTATCTATGTTTTGTTCTGTTCTGTTTTTAGAACATGAATGCCTCTGGATTCAGAGTCTGTGTCAAAGAATTGTTTGATACCAGATATGATCCCTTGTCAGTGAGTTATGCAGTGCTTACAGGTAAGCAAATACTGAAAATTTGTTTTAAACTGATATAGTTATTTCGATTAAACATACAAAAAGTCGTATTATCGTAGGCTCTGTGCACATGTGCACGTTTCTCTGGTTTTCGCGTTAACAAATACATTGAAAGCGGATTTTATACCAGCTGACGTAAAATTCCGAACATAAAAAGGCCCCGTCACTTATAAGCCCTTCGAATAAGCCCGCAAATTTGTGTCCCAAAGAGGCCTTTTGTAAGACCCCACCCCGTATATGTGCCCCTGGAGGGTGGGGGAGGATTTTTATTTGGGAACCACTCTCACAAAGGGCAAATCGTTCCATATCGGAACCCCAAAAGACAAACTCGGACATGAATCTTCAGATTTCTATGAATAAATTTTGAACTGCCGTATCGTTTAACGGTGATCAAGAGCCATTATTGCTGTTAAGGTGATACATAGGATCGGAATGAAGGTGTTCACAAACAATCACCCAGACGTAGTTAATCGATAGTAATTGATATCAATCAAAGATGAATATCGATTTCCGATATCGATCGATAGAAATCGATAAAGAGAAACAGTTTTGTCTTCGATTAATATCGATGATTATCCGATAGAAATCGATGATTAAATTTTAATCGATTGTTATCGATTACTATCGATTCCTATCGATTGTTATTAATTATGTTAATCGATAATAGTAGATAAATTATTTTTTTGGTGACTTCGATTTCTATCGATTTCCGATATCAAGCGATATTCATGGGCGGGTTAAATCGCTTAACATCGAAGATATCGATTGATTTTCGATATCGATTTTTTATCGATTAACTACGTCTGGAATTACGTATGCAATGTGTACGGGGTCTAACAAAATGCTCGTTTGTACCTGACGAAGCCCAGGACATAAGGATCCACGAACGCGAAAGTGATTTTAAGGTTTTTGATATTTTTATCACATATAGATATCTGTGATCCTGGCTGGAGCTACTTTAATGGCTTTTGCTATGCAGTCAGCAAGAAGTGCGCAAATTGGACCGAAGCTCTGGCTAATTGCCGGCAGGAAAACGCAAGTCTCGTCAGCGTCAATAGTAATGAGGAAAACGTATTTATACAACGTCTTTACAATGGAGCAAAGTCCTGGCTGGGATTAAATGACATTTCCAGGGAGGGAACGTTCACCTGGGCAGGAGGCCGGCCAGGAAACTTTACAGTTTGGGCCAAAAACCAACCAAATAATGTTGGAGATGAAGACTGTGCGCATGCGCTTGGCATTGGACACAACTACAAGTGGAATGACGTGAAGTGCAGTGACTGTTATCAGTATACTTGCAAAAAAGGTCAATGGAAATTATATAAACAACCAAGACGTCTTTCTATAAGTAGGTTATATAATCCGGGTGAGTTGAGTCCCGTTTAAGAATGTTGGCGGTGAGAGTGACTGCTGTTTCAACAACCTCGTGCATGCAGAAGAACTTAACCATCATCCGCCAGCAAGTCGGTTGTTTGCCTGTTTGTAACCTGTAAGTCGTTTTGCTTCGATTTTTTGACTTCGCTCTGCTCTCCACTAACTAAACGCCTGGAGTACGCTCGCCTGTTCCGCGCTTCACACTTGCTCTCGCTTTCACCAGATCAGAGTAGAAAAACATCTGCGAACAGTCTAGGAACAGGTACCAATTTCTGTATCTTTGACTCGGTTATAGACCCTAGAAACATAAAAGTCCGTCTATTAAGAACTAGGATGTGCTGTTTTTTTTAACTTCATCTTCCTGTCTCGATATCAGATAACACACTCACCGCTACCATTCTTTCCCTGTTTTCCAGCATGATTTTAGCTCTCTTGAAGCGTTTGCCATGGTTTCCCTGGAAATAAGAATAGCTTTACACCTTACTTTTTCTTGTTAATATTTTTTGTTTTCTTGTTTGTGCTTTAACAGACCAGAATGAGTGCAGTGGCAACACGTTCTGTCATCCAAAGGCTAATTGTACAAATCTCTGGGGTTCGTTTAAGTGCACCTGTAACCTAGACTACATCGGAAATGGATTAAACTGTATATCAAGCGCACGAGGTACATAAGAGACATTTTAATAACATAAGAGAAAACCACCCTCAAAACCACCCGCAATACCTTTCGGGATTGTCGCGTGCACGTTTTCGGACAACCTTTTTGGAAATAGCTGTATATTACTTCTAACCTGTCCAAACTATATGTCTTCGATAAGGCAGGGTTTTCAGATACGTATTCTCCTGTTTTCAAGTCTTGCTAGATCGCTTAGGTACATCAATTTGACAGATTTTGAGTTGTTGCCGATCTGTTATAAATCTGTGCTTGTCGTTAACATATACAAATTTGTATATACAAATATTTTATTTTTGTATATTTTTTTATATACAAATATTTGTATATAATATGTTTTATTATTCATTCAAAATATTTTCCCCATTCTGATTGGCTAAAAGCACTCGTTTAATTCACCATAACCAGTTACTGATGACCAAATTTGGAAGAATTTTGTGTTTAACGAGGAAATGACGTCAAAAATGCAGCGTTTTCGCAGGTTAAGGCACCGTTAACCGAGAAGACCTGGGGACGAGGTTGAGTTGTTTTGGTTGTGAACTTGAAAAACGGCGGACATTTCACCCGTTTCAAGAGTAAGAACTAGGCGAAAACGTAGCTAAAACATGGCAAGAACCGCAAGAAGACAACTCGAAGGGCGACCTGCTATTTGGAGAATATTTGCGGAGCTGGACAAACCTAAACGTGCACTATAGAGGATGAACTTAACATCGATGGATCGATGGAGGTTAGCAAGTTTTAGCCATGTTTTTAAAGTAGGAATTATTTTGAATGAATAATAAAACAATTATTGAATTCGGCTTTAATAATAATAATAATAATAATAATGTTTATTTCTTATATTGCGCAGTCTAGCATGCGATAAAGATATGATCGAGTGCGCATTACAACACTAAAATCTTAAAGTAATAAATGGCTAGTCCAAATAATGATAATAATAATAATAATTTACAATTTTCGGAAAACAATAAAAGTAAAATATGAGTTAATAAAAGAACTAATAAAAAGCTAATTTAAAAAGATGTGTCTTTAGTAAAACTTTAAAAATGTTCAATGATTGACATTGTCTAATTTCTAGAGGGAGTCGATTCCATACTTTGGGCGCAGCATTTTCAAACGCCCTATCCCCGAGTGTCTCTTTTGTTCTATAGGTATTGTCCATTAGGAGTATGCCCCGGTATGATCTCAACTGATACCGCGAGCTCTCTTTGATTTTTATCAAGTCTAAAAGATATTGTGGTGCGACGCCGTAGATACATTTGTGAACTAGCATTGCTATCTTGAATTCTATTCTGTGGGTAACCGGAAGCCAGTGCAGGTTGATCAGGGATGGTGTGATAGGATCATACCTAGATATAGTACATACCAGCCGAGCTGCCGCGTTCTGCAGGCGTTTCTGCAGGCTTTCGTATCATATGAAGAATTATGGAGATCTCGGAGGGTGTTATCCGCCTCGGCCTAAGGCCTCGACGGATAACACCCTCCTCGATCTCTATTCATAAGATACTCAGCCTCATTCGTTAATTGTTAAATATACAAATCAAGGTATTGTGTCCAAGGAGGTGTGCGTCTCGTGGGGATTCAAGGCTATCTACGTTGCACCGGCTGTAACTTGGATACACAATTATTTTGATTGAATAAATTTCTTACTGTGAACTGTTTTTAAACTAACGGCTAAAATTTCCTCTTTTACACCAAAAGACCAAAATTTTCGGCTGTGTTAAGGCTAGTCGTTAACCCCATAGAAACCCTCTTTGTAGCCACTACCGGGAGTCCGAGGATGGGCGAAACGTGATTACGCTCTTTTACGCCCCTTTAAGTTTTCGTGTAACATCGTATTTGTCAACACAAAATGTGTTGGGCTATTCTGACACCGTAGTTATTGCTGCAATCGACCTTCCTCTCAGGTTTACAAGACTCTGCTATCGGTGGCAAGCAACATAAACCACTTGATCTTGTTAAAAAACTGGCTTAAACCTGTGGCAAAAGCATCAATCGCGTGGTTCTGTCAGGCGTAACTTAAAATTTCAACTACCCAATTTTAAAGCCAAATGAAAGTGATTGTCGTTGTGTATGTTGAGCTACCGAAATTCTCAACTTAAGACATGCGTCAGTATACTAGAGTTTTGATCAGTCTAAAACGTAACGCTTTATATTTCTTTTTAGAAAATCTAATAAACATGCAAGTTAACGTTTTACATTTTGCAATATGGTTATCTCTTTGCAAATAGCTCATTGAACTGGAAATAAATTCAGTTTCTGTGAAATTTCAAATACTTTGTACCTCATATAATAAAAAATGGTCTTATTTTTTTCCTTAGGTTTGGAAAACTCCGTCATTTTGAGATACAACAAAACTGATCACTTGACCTCGTTGAGGAACTGGCTTGCACCTGTCACAAAAAGCGTCAAATCTCTCTGGAAGCGCTGTTGGCGTGCATCCGTGAACGGCTGGTCTACATATTCATTTCACTTCCGATGTGACGGCAAGGGTCCGACTGTGACAATAATAAGGGTCGGGAGATATATTTTTGGAGGATACACCAGTCTATCATGGGGTAAGTGAGCATTGTAAATAGAGATATTACGATAACACTTTTTCCGTTACCAGCACAAAGGAAGTTACATGTAAATGTACTGGTGAGGAATATGGTGGACCATATGGAGTGACTGAGTCTGTTGATCCTCCAAAGAAGGCGTGCTTTTAGCCAGCAAAACAGGTTTAAATTTCATGTTGTCATCGACTATTGAATCTTTGGAAAATGAGGTAACATGGAACTTGTTGTAGCGTCCAGGCATTCTGCATCTGCTACCTTACAAAACATCATTACAAAAATTGTGTTAAAATACTCTTAAAAAATATGTATTATTTTCATGCACTGTACTCACTATATGTCTTCTCATTGGCTAAGAGCCTACCGTTCATTTGGAAATCAGCTTAAAATACAGACAAGACCCCCATAGTGGGGGTTCATTGGGCTGCCGACTGCGCGGTCTACAGTCTACTTGAAAACGCATTATTTTTTTCCAAACGATAAAAATATTCAGTTTTAAGATTTTTCTTTTGGTATTTTTCTTTAACTTAAAGGAATAAAATGTTTGCATTTTGACCCAAAAAATTTTTATTTCATCGGTACGCACTTTAAACAATGTGAAAAGATGAAACGATCGATATCACGTATCTTACCGTGATACTAATATGAGTTGAAAATTCGCCCGAGTTCGCTGTTTGTCTCACCCGTGACTAACTTTTCTTCATGGCAGAAAATTATGCCGCTTTATAATTCCTCCGAATTTTTGTGCCAGCCAAACAATATCGAAACATTATTCACAGTCCCTGGACATTAAAAAGACTGAACGAAACGTAGTGTAAATGCACTATGTGCCCTTGTTTACTTCTGATCACATGTGCACGAACTCTCTTTTCAAGCGATTCATCTCAATGCACAATATTTAACAATTATTCCACGAGCGCGTTGGATATGAGATGATAGATAGCCAACGAGGCGCGTAGCGCTGAGTTGGCTATAATCATCTCATATCCAACAAGCGCGAGTGGAATAATTGTTTTATTAAAAACGCCCACAAAAAGTCGTTGAATCTCCCCTACTAGAACGAACCGGAAAAGACAAGGGACTTCCGCTATTCACATGTCACGCGTCTATCAAAACTGTCAACGCGCGAACGGACTCGCCTGGACTGCATGAATGAAAATCAAAACATTGCAGCAATGAACATTATTTTTAAAAAACTCATCGGGATTCTAGGATTTTACACAGCAAGACAGCTAAAAAAAACCTGGCAGATAATGTGAAGGAAACGAATTTTTAAGTGACAGCCGTCGAAATTACTGTGAATTTGGATTTTAGGTGCAGTTACAAAAGTAAGAACAACGGAGAAAAACTATTTCCTCGGTCGCTAGTTATGAAGTTGTTTGAAGCCACAAGCTGGTTTTGCTGAACGAGAAAAGAAGCTATACTGCCGCCTCGATTGCTCTAGTCAATGGCTGCATAGCCTGTATTTGTATATGGTTACTTGTGATTTATATTCTTGATGTCGTATAAACAAGCGGCAGTTATCTATCGGCGAGTGACTCGATCGGGGAATGGCTTCGCGATCATGAAGAAACAACACCTGTCTTCTTTCGTAGCTGGTCAAGGTACTTTAGTTCCATGTGTTTTCATGTGTTTTTCGACAAACTTTCAAACAAGCTCTTGTGGCTTTTTTGTTTGTTTTTGTCTTTTTTATTTCGATGAAATTGCATTTCTAGTATTCTAAGAAATGAATTAAAACGATTTAGTTCGGGCGCCGTTCTAGCCTTCGCGAAAAAACATCTCAGCTAGCTCCCAATTTTAAACTGACGTGTACATCGACCATATATGGAGAGCATGGTATAATAGCTCATAAATTATACCATAACGGCTAAGCCAATCAAAATGCTACAATTGCATTATCCAATGATTCAGTTTTTAATAATATATATTATACATGTAATATACCATATATTATACCATATATTATATACTGTACCATATTTTATTATATACATACTGAGAAATACTCACCAAAAAGCTATGCCGTAAATTTTCCTACGCAAATTAGTTCAAGCCAATCAGAGGAGCGAACGATGGTTTTCACACGTGAAAAAAGTGATACGTCCAATCAGAATCGCGAACGATGTTTTTTCACGTGTGAGAAAAATGATACGTCCAATCAGAAGCCACAGGAGGTGTGTGAGTTTCGCGCCAAAATTCCCGCCTTTTATTGCAACTTGCAGCGCCGCTTCGCACACATTCAACGAGAAAAGTTTTACTCAAAGAGTTTGTCTCGCTAAAAAAGTGAAAAAACATTTCGGAAATGGAGTGGAATAGTTTCGTTTGTTTCACTGTCGATAAAGAAAATGGTAGAGAGCCGGTGAAACAACAGCGGAAAGGGATAAACAGAACGAGACGTAAGCTTTTCTTGTGCTCTTTGTCGGAGCTACTTTGCCTTTCATTTAAGCTTAAGCTTATATTGAAACCGGCCATTTTACTTTCATTTTTCATTTCATTTTACTTTCAATTGTGCATTGAGAACAAACAGTTAAGATTACTTATAGTTCTTGGATTACCTCATATCCTCACCTTCATTTATGTTTTTAACAAACGTTTTTACTAAAAAGCTGATACGTCATTTTCGTTGTCATTTTGCGGTAAGTGTGTAGCGGCAAATTTTAGCATTTTTGAAAGATTTAAAATAAAAAGGCCGCCAAAATGATGAATGTCTCAGTATGTATATAATAAACACAATACCACATGGAAAGTGCTTTGTACGGTATTTACGCACTCGTTGTTTTTGTATCAGAAATCTTACTCGCTCGCTGCGCTCACTCGTTCGATTTCTGATACGTCAACAACTCGTGCGTAAATACCGTACGCCAGCACTTTCCATAAAGTATTCTCTATATACTGTTTTTGCCCCTCACATTTACAGTGAGTTCGTTCGTCGTGTTCTAAACACTTTTAGGAAAATAAGGGTCATGCAAGGCGAAAAGTTGGGTAACAAAACGATATAAAATAGAAAGGAAAGGAAAAGAAAGAAAGCGAGAAAGAAAGATCGAAATAGATATTGCAAAACCGTCCAAATTTTTTCTTAAGCGCATGCGCCAAAACCAAAAATAAAACTTAACTCGCGGGAAAATATACAAAGGGTTAAAGGGGCGCTAATTCGAGGGAGGCGGAGGGGGGTTTATTTGAAGGGGGCGCTTATTCCAGCAGTATCGGTTACTAAAGGAGGTAAAGCCTTCCATGTTCTTGTTAGAGTATAGTGAACTGTATGAAGTTCATATAGAATTTTTAGTCTCGTAGCACTACGGTAAATGATCGAACAGAGAGAGAATCGGATTAATTCTAAAGTAAAAATTTAAGTGCTGCAAATAACCCTTAGGACCCTACTGAGCGATAGACTCAGTAAAGGGAATTAGGGGACCATACGAGGCAGGCAAGGAAAGGAATATTTTAAAATCGATGGGATTCGAACCCACGACCTCTGGACTAGATGAGGCCTGAGGAAGCAAGTCGTCGGTAATTACGGTGGTGGATCGCGGCGAGGAAAGAGTGTGCGGGGAACATAGAATGTTGTCCAGCATAGCAATAGTAACAAATGATGGAATAAAGACCCTCTTTCTTCGCTACAGTAACTGTCTACGAGCCTTTTTCTTGTATAGCTGCATACCTTAAAAAAGTTACATTATATGGATGGTTTCGCTGTAAGTACTGCGACAATGTCGCTATTAGCACTTACTTCTTTTTCTTTTCTTTCTCAGCCGACGGTCGCTATGGCCGGTATCAATACGATTCAAAAGCGTTTCTGTTTTCACTGGTGAACAAGCCTGAATGGGCACCTGTCAAATTGCCTCAAACAGGGGATTATGCTTCAAACAAAAGATCCATATTCTTTGAAACGTACTCTGGGCCTACATTCGGAGGTGGATATGACATTTACATTTCCAGCTACGCGTCGTCCAATAGCGATTCTTACAGCGAGCTTGGCTATACTTACAGCCCACCGAGCGGGTACAGCTACCGCAGCACCTTCGCCCGAACATTCCTGGCAGGAACTCGCAAGTTCACACCAGACGAAGTAGAAACTTTTTACGAAACAACCAAAATGCAGTGAGCTGCATCAGCCTTGACATTTCGCTGACGGGGCTTGTTTTCCTGTATTGCGCATAACTAAAATTAAAAATTCATAACTAAATTAATCGCAATTATATCCTGTCCTTGCTAAAGAGGCTATTTTCAACTATAAGGCAATTGGTTGCTGCCACGAAATAAAGCTGGAAAACTGATAGTTGAATAAAAGTACCCCATGATATATTATGTAGAATAATATGATTGTTAGGTATGTCACGGCTCTAGGGTTTAGTGTAAAATCCGTTTTTTTTTTCTTTTTTTTGTGAGCGCTAAAGGAGATGCGTTTTTAATAATCTAAGACGTCACCGATTAAGCTCTCTTATAGTTATGTTACTTTTTCCCTTAAGGGAAAAAAGGAAGAATTTAAGAAATAAAAACCATTTTTGGAAGTTTGTTTTTTTAAATCATCTTTTGCACGCCTAAGTTCAAACCGTAACTCCTGATACAATATAGGCGTTTATACGTTTAGAAAGGGAGTTCAGTTCCCAAATTTAAGAGCTAATACATACTTTCATGGTCACTTTTTTTTTCTATCAAGCGCTTTGGTACTGTCTATTTCAATAAGTTGGACGAATCTGTACTAGGATTACCGTTAACGTAACATGAAAACCAACGGTTAGAAGAGTTTCAAACACAAACAAGAGAGGCAGGATTGCCTAAAAAAGAAAGGTTTTCTGAGATCTGACCACCTATTGCACTGATTATGCACAGACTGACAATAGGTTTTGCATGTTTGAGACGATGTGCTACTTAGCTATGACACACTTGCTGCTCAGTTTTGTAATGAATTTCGGGACACAGCTTTTTTAAGTAAACCTTTTGGCATGTTTGAGACGATGCGCTAAATAGCTATAATTAACTTGCTTTTAATTTTGGGTTTAGTAAAAAGGGCATTATGAACAAACAAACAACAACAGCAACAACCGAAGGTGTAAGGTTACATGATAGCCACTAAGCAATACCTTTTTCATTTTTATTAGTAATTGCGCTTTCTCGAAAAAGAAATCAAATAAGTGTTAAATGTAGTTTTGAGGCACTAAGGTCTGCTTTATGTTGACTTGTATGATTTTGTAGACATATCGTATAAGCAAATTTAATGTTCTTTTCAGTCTCTTGTGTTTCCATCTAAAAAAAAGCTTTCATTGTATTTCAGTAATAAAGTAACATTGGTGTACCCCGGCAGGGTTCTCTAGTTTACATTATTTCCATTAGATTCACAAAATTGCTTTTATCGTAACGATGTAATGAACCTTCGATCTAATCACTCAGAATAGACACAAACGCATTAAGCGTATTATTAACAATTATTACTCGAACCCGAGTGGGCTCTGAGTCAATAGCCCATGAGGCCGAAGGTCTCATGGGCTATTGACTCAGAGGCCATGAGGGCAAGAGGAATAATTGTTTTAGTAAAATCCAGCTAGTTAGTCAAAAATATCGAGAATAAAAAAATTTAGCTAGTTAAAGCTAGACTTTAATCCTTTTTTGCCGCCAAAAAGCCCGCGCTTTTTGCTACTAGTGGGCTATTACATATAGCCTAGTAGTAGCTCAACCAATCAGAACGAAGCATTGATAATAGACCACTAGTTGGATTTTACTAATTTGACATATTTATGGATCTAATTCTTTCTATGTTTTAAAAAACATAAAAAGAAAATCAAGGCCTCTTTTCCGGCTTTTTCCCTTCTCTGTTTGAACATGGATAAAGCCCTCAAGAATTCAACTTCATGAAAAGTCGCCTACAATTGACGAATCGAGCGGTTCCAAATAGACGCGATAAAGTTCTCTGAAGTTTGAAAGGGTGCAAAATTCCTTTTTTTAGTGATGTTTTCACTGCCGTCATCGTCGTCGTTGCTTAAGGTCCCTTATAAGAAGACAAGACGACATAATGCTTCAGCACTGAATTCCAAGCGTGCCCATCCCCCGGGCATTTGTCATCTTGTCGGCCCGGGGGTGGGGCATTTGTCAGTTCTTGTTGGAGGGTCTCAATGGGGTTAAACGATAGGCGTAAAACGGCCAAAAATTTAGCCGATAGCCGTAAAAATAAAAAAATTTTAACCGTTAGCCGTAAATAGCGTAAAAAAGAGTTAACCGTAAAAGAAAGTGTTCCCTAGATTTGCTTCTTTTAAGGAAGGTACTAAACTCATTTTTATTTCCCGGCTAGTGTGACTCCGTACGCACGTTAGGCGAAGCGCCTTTTAGGTATTAACCAAGACCTAGGCTCCATTTCCGGGGAACTAATTTTTTCCATAGCGAAAGTGTGGCTTCTTGCTGGGAATTAATATTTGCATTTTTCAGGAAGCCGTGCCCTCGAAACACTAGTGAAACAACACGCAGAGAAGTCATCATCATCATCATCAATCTTTATTTATACACGAAATCGTATCATTTTACATGGTCTTCCTAGGAATCGTGTTTAAAACTAGACTAAAATACTAAGACTAAAAGACTAAGGAACTATTGACTATAATGTTAAAAATACAAAAACTTACATTATGGATAATAAGAGTTACAATAGGTCATGGTGTATTAGAAAAATCTTTCCCATGAATTGAAGTTTTAAAAACATTTAAACTGGGCAGTTTTCTAATCTCTGAGGGAATCTTGTTCCACAGAACAGATCCTCTGTAGTGTAGGCTCCTTTTTGCAGACTCAGTTTTGGGTCTGGGGACATAATAATTTAACTCAGAATTTCTAAGATTGTGTGAATGTACATTTGAGGTGTTGGTAAAGATCCGCCTCAGATACGATGGGAAAAGATTATTATGGATTTTATACATTGTCACAGCCAACTGTTTAAGTCTTGCATATTCTAGCCTTTCTCCAGCCAAGCTCATCCAACAAAACACTTGAGCGAACGTCATAGTTAGAAAAGGTGAGAATTCTAGCAGCCCTATTCTGCAGCTTTTGAAGTTTGTCTGCTAGTCCCTTATTGATATTACCCCAAACGGCACCACAGTAATTAAAATATGGCATTACCAGTGCATTGTACATGTTCACTCTAGTATCAAATGGTATAAAATGACTTACACGCCTTAAGATAGCAATACCAGCGGATATTTTCTTTGAAATGGTATGAATGTGTGGGCGCCAGTTCAAAGATTCATCAATTTGAACTCCAAGGGATTTATGTTTAATTACTCTTTCTAAGGGTGTATTATTGACTTTGACTGTGAAGTCACTGTTTATTTGGGATAACTTAAATTGGCTCCCTATAAGCATGTATTTAGTCTTCTTAACATTTAAAGTTAATTTGTTTGCTGACAGCCATGACTGGATTAAATTCATATCATAATTCATTTTATGTTCAAGGACACATGGGTCTTCTGCAGATGTGGTAAGGGTAGTATCATCTGCATACATTCTGGGTTTTGAAAACAAATTACATGAAGGGAGATCATTAATATAAATAGTGAATAAGAGAGGGCCTAAAATAGACCCCTGTGGAATACCACATGTTATATTACAGAAATCAGATTGAACTCCATCAATGAACGTTTGTTGCTTTCGGTCAGATAGATAGGACTGGAACCAGTTAAGGGATTGAGAACTGACCCCATAGAGTTTAAGCTTTCCCAGAAGGATAGCATGATCCATGGTATCAAAAGCTTTTTTCAAGTCCAGGAATATCACACCATTTAAGAGACTGTCGTCAATATTCCATAGCCATTCATTCGTAGCCTCAAGTAAAGCTGTTTCAGTGGAAAACATAGGTCTGAAGCCAGATTGTGATTCAGTTAACAAGTTATTATTATTTAAATATTCATATAATTGATTAAAAACAACTCTTTCAATTAATTTACTTACTACAGGCAGAACTGAGATAGGTCTGTAGTTGTTAGGATCAGTCCTGAGGTCTTCTTTAAATATTGGCGAAACTCATTTCTTAACGTCACAGCCGATATGGCCAGGGACTTTGTCTTCGGTTTCAGGTCATTGATTAGCGTGCGCAGTTTCGTGGCCGCCGCGTCTTCATTTTCAACAGATAAATCATTTGTTCCACAATGAACGATTAAGGCCGTGTTCCCATCAATGTGGCCGGACGCAAGAAACTCATTTGCTTTCTTGTGGATATCTTTAATCTTGGCTCCTCGAGAACATTCAACTATAGTCTTCCCTCTGCAGGCACGGGATAATTTCCTAGATTCAATATTTTTGACTAGCGAGTCACCAATTAGGCAGGCTTTTGTCGGTTTGTCTGCACTAACAGGAACCTGCTTTGAGGAATTGAGAACTGTAGCTGTAGAGTTAGCAATGGAAGGTGGAGTGGATGATTCAGGGATTGCAGTAGTAAACTGAGAAATGAACTTTTGCTTGTGTTGTAATCGATATTCTGCTAGTTGATCAGCCAAGGTCATAGGCGTGGATCGATCTGCATTGATTATCAGCGGCGAATTTTTATCAGGTTTGGCGTCTGATGCTTTAGGCGATATTTCACCGTCGGAAACCTCAAGCGCCTTGAATTTATTTTGTATATCTATGGGTCTTCTATTTTTACCGACACTTGTCCACCCCTGGGAATCAGACAAGATATGCGATTGTTTCTGGAAGTGAGAAGTTATGTCATTTCGAAGATTAATTACTTCATTGGCTATTTCGTTGGTAGCGACCAGTAATGCAGCATGAGAATCTTTCAGATCATTTGTCTCCGGCAACCTTTGTGATTGGGTCTGGAGGTGAGAGGTTACGTCATTTCGTAGCGCGGTCAATTCATTTGTTATTTCATTGTTTGCTGCCAGTAAAGCTACATGAGAAGCTTTCAGGTCACTTAGTTCGTTTGACACTTTTTTTAACAACAACGACAAGTGAGTTAATTGACTGTCGTAATCAGCTTCGATATCCTTGACCAGGTTTGAATATGGAGATTTGTTAGCATCCAAAATGACTTCCATGTATGCGCTATCAATAAAATTTTCAGCCTTGGCTAGGTCGTCTTCAGTGGGTGAAACTGGAGGTTTAGCAAAATCCCCTCCAAGGCTGTTGTCAGCATTAATTGTAATAGGGTCATCACTAGGCGAAACAAGCCCCGTGGCTATCACCTCTCTCGCTTGAACATCGTTGTCTAGATTCTCTTGGAATGCGTTCAACGTTTCGCTAACCGGGTGTGCCCAAGTTGAAGTTAGATTAATTAAATCTTTTCTCAGTTTGTCTGCATCTTCTTTTCCTTGAATTTGTAGAGTTTTCGCTTTGTGGTAGAAGTTACAAGTGATGTTTTGAATCTTGAAAACAGCACAAGTTCCGTTGTCGTTAGCGCGAAATTGATTAGGCTGAACTTCCAAATGCAAGGCCAGAAACCTGAGTAGGTCGTTCTTAGATCCATTCCATTTGAGCTGATTTTTTGTAGACAGGAAAGATAATTTCTTGCAAAGGGCTTCCAAATCCTCCATTGCTTTTGTAGAGAACAAATCTTGCTAGCCGAGTTTTGAGGTCCGTACCGTATCAAAGTAAGACCTTTCCTGAAGCACTTCTCAACAAAATGATGGTGGAAAATGAGTGGAGTCACTGTTTGTAAAACACGTTGCCGATAAACATTTCCCTGTCTTTCTCGGACGCTACGGTAGACATCTTCATGCCTAGTCCCTGTTCGGCGTCTTCCCACGCAATCTCGGTCAAGGCATTTCAGTGGCGAACTCGCTCGGACCACGTGACCAGAAAGACATCAGCCGCTCGGAATAATGCGGCCTACGGACAAGGCAACGGCAGACAGTCGTTCCGTACAGTCCTTCGCTATCATTAAAAACACTGGACACGGGAATTTTGTTATTGGCCGTTTTCACACTAGTCCTAGAAATGGATCATCCGTTTAAGACTAGACTGTGTACAGTCGAGCCCTCCCCACAGACATCCCTCCTCCGATTTTTTTCTGAGGGGAGGGCGCGGCTGTACACAGGCTATCTGGAACGGATAATCCTGTCTTCAAAAGTCAGGCGGATTGTTCATTCAAAATTAAAACTATTCTATTGCCAAAATAAGACGTATCACCTATCTGACTCGAATCATCAAACGGATAACTCGTCTCACACGAATAATCCTTCTCTAGTGTGAAAACGGCCATTTCTGTTATAATGAATGTCGCGCCCCGGCCTTGAGTTGGACGTTCGCGTGTCTGCTTTTGCTTTTTCACAAAGATTATTTTTAAATTGACTATTGACATTTCTATGTGTAAAATAACATCAGAACTGCAATACTTTATAAAAAGTATGATCTATCAAATGTTAAAATTTTTGAAAAGAATAGCTTATTTCATCCCGAGATGATCCGAAGACCTTTATTTTGATTTAAAGATACAAAAAATACAGGTTAATTAATATTTAACTTTTTGAAACAAAAGATGTTAATTTTTAACTCGTTAACCGTAACTGAAAAAAATTAACCGATAGCCGTAAAAGAGCCAAAATTTTAGCCGATAACCGTAAAAGCCACCACCCCATTGAGACCCTCTTTTTAATATCGTTCCTTTTTCAATATTTCATTTAAAAATATTTAAAATATTTCTTTAAGGAATATTTTTTACACATATGCTTTAAATGTGCTTTTCGCTCCTTCCCCACCCTACCCCACAGTATTTTTTGCATCAGTCTAAGAAATTGCTTCCCGCCATATTAATCGCCGGTTCACGGCGTAAAGGCCTAGAAAAACTCTGCGAGGTATTTGAACGGTCAGAGCCAATATAAACAGAGATTCCAACCCTCCCGTTTTGGCCGCAAACCTCCTGTTTTCGACGAATATTTCCAGCCTCCCGTTTTCGCTTAATATTCTCTCGTTTTATAAAACTCTTCCTAGTCAAAGAAAGATAATGTTTTCTTTGTTTAACCAATCTTTTTTAGCACGATAGTTTGCCGTTTTTCTGTGGTTTCTCAGCCTATTTTACCCTTTTGGTATCCAAGCATGAGCGTGCGATAACTTTGGGCTCGATAATGTCAATAATGCACTGATGTGATAGTAGGAACCAATAGGCCTCAGCTTCCACTGCCTGTTAAAAACTCCACTATTTTCCATTGACTGTGATCTCAAAATGCAGGAAATAGCATCTTAGAGTCACATATCTTAAAATTCAGTTCACGGGTTAGCATGTCCCTGGACCCCTAGTGGTTCACACCTTCGGCGCTCGTGGGCCCAGCTATATACCGTTTCACAAACCTCCTTAATTCAGTTGACAGGGTTGGAATCTCAGTTAACTTTCTTGCAGTTTTGTGTGATCATGCGACGATTAGTACGTGGAGGGAACGGTTCCATCGTGATACGGAATTACTTTGTTTAGCTGTTCCGTTGTTTTTTTTTTTTTGTTTTTTTTTATCATTGACTATTTTAAATACCTTTGAAAATAAGAAAGGTATTATTAAAATTCTAGTTTATAAATCTGTCATTGTTATTATTCAGATCGATGTGATCTTTTTTGCATTATAACCAGTGTTTAGATTCAGATTTTCACAGATTCCCATAAATATGGCATTTGCAGCTTATTTACAGGAAAATGAAATTTTGGTATTGTCCCGGGGTGGGCATTTGCACACAGCGTGGGTGTTTTAAAGGAACCGCCCAGTCCCACTGTGGGGGATCTGGTAGGCTGGTAATTTCATTAAAACGTAGAAAGAAAATCAACCTCGTTTCCGAGCTTTTTCCCTCAGAAATTGCGTGAGACTCGCTCCTCCCAAATACTGCGCGCGGGTAAAGCACTGGTAATGAGGTTGGCAGAAAATTTCGTAATGACAGACGACTAACGAAGAGATCATTATCAGCAGTCATAATCGGGGTAGGAGACTTTAAGTGCAGGGTCCACGCGGTTCCATCGAAATAGCCAAATGTGTTAATTTTAGAACAAACTGCACCACCCTCAACGTCACAAACTCGCGCGGGAACCCTGCAAATTTGCGCGGCTCTAGTGGAATTTCGGGAGATGGGTAATCTTCCCATTTTTCTTTTTTTTTTCTTTTGATTGTTCTCTTAATTTTCCAAGTGCTTAATATCTCCATATACAGTGCATGCACAGTGGAAGAATAACCAAGAGCCTCCTAATGTTATATAAAAATTACTAGAAATACATTTATCGCAAAAACCTCGCGAAGCTGTAATGGGCCAGCAGCAAGAATAAAGGTAAACAAGCCAAATGGGGAAACTATGACTTAAAAAAATAAAAACAAAAACAAAACAAGAGTCGAACCTGGACCATCTGCACCAGGCTGCCAAGGATAACGTTAGGTGGGAAAATTATTGTATTTAATGTATTTTCCTGTGAAATTCTGACGGTAGACGCCTTTTGAAGCTGGTGAAGCATTGAAAAATATATATTTGAGGAAAATTAGACACAATTATTTGCTGTTGTTGTCAACGTTCCGCCCTCCTTTTCCCCCAAGTTTTTTTCTTTTTTTCCTCCGAACGAGATATTCATCAACATCACTTCGTAACTGGATTTGTCAAAATTAAGGAAGGTGCCCACTAATGGGAAGTATTAATTCCCAGATAATGTCTGTGTGGGACAAGTAGATCATATCAGCGGCTATTGAAATCCAAAAAGAAAACTGGGGGTAACCACACATTTTTCAGAGATAACTGCGCTTCAATATGGAGAAAAACGCTGAATAAGCATTTTTTAGAAAAATGATAAAAAGTTATTTTTTCCGCAAATTTCAGAGTGTACACGTAAACTGGCACAAATGCAATGATAATTGCAACAAGGTTTTAAAATGAGCAATAAATGATAACATAACAACTGCTCTTTATACGTCTTCTTTTGAAATATCAGCACAACTGGGAAGTTATCAGCAGTTACCCCTCTCCACGCGTTTGCCTTAAAAATAATGTAAACGACATTTTCCCTGAACCAAACATTGATCGTTTGCTGAGTAGGCTTATTACTTTCATATGGTAAGATAAAAAGTAGGGGTTACCACGCGTTTTTAGAAGTTAAATTGGTTGGTTTCGACCTTAACTTAACCGCTTAACCCGAGTCATTTACAATTTTTCCCATCCCCTCCCTGATCAGTTTCACTACTGCTTCACTCAACGCGGAGTACTCTCGGATATCCACAATGGCTGACAGTCAGAGAACAACAACCCAAGGAAGAAAACAAAAACGGAAAGTGAAGCAAAACATTTCATGGACTATAAGGAAAACAAATTGTACTATTTCATTCAACTGGAGCTTCTCCGTCTCAAAAATTTAACAAAAATTTTTTGGAGAAGAGCAATCTCCAAGGTATTAAAGATTACTTCCAGCGCACATAGAGTAGTATGACGAGCTCAAGATCCAAGGCTGGCGCTGTAAACAAACTACTGTACTGCAGTGGAAAAAAGTCGACAGGGACTCTTAGACTGACAGGTACTCCTTCAATCGTTTGCTTTCCTGTACACGTCCTCAAGATTTTTTTAAATGTAGATGTAATATGGATTGTAAACCTTCTATCTTTTTTTTATCATTTTACCGGGTACCTCGATCGAATATGTTATTAAAATTGCATGCATTCAATGAGCTTATATCTGTGCTTTGCGCTTTCTCTTCCGGGCTTTGCCACAAGTTTCATATGACATAAATGATTTGCATATATAGACTCAAGTTCTATACATGATCATGAGCTCTCATTTAAAAAAGCTGAATACTGCGAAAGTAGTAGTACCGAATGCGTTTATGTACCCTCATATATAAACTGGGCTATAATGATCATTTTATACATTTCGTTTTGATTTTTTTTTTTACTGTAACATTCTTTGTCATGTTCATTCACTATTTTCCGTTCCTTGATGTTAATTTTAGACTTAACATTGTCTGTTAAACCTAAGAAGTCTTAGAATGGAAATACTTTATTTACCTTCCATCTTTAGTTTGTAAACAGCCAAATGGCAGCTATGTCTAAATGTCCAGATTATGTGTGGCGTGAAATTGAACCTTAAGAAATACTATCAACACGACAAGCTGCCCAATGAGTCAATAATTTTAATTCTTAGTACTACCAAAATGCTTAAATAACAATGATAATAGTAAACTGAAGCATAACAATTTTTTTTCCACGATGAAAGCGTTTCCTTTGTGGTCCGCAACTATTTGTGAAGCTGCGATCTCAATAATCCAAGCAATCTTGTGATAATTTTTTTCTTGGTTGTTCGACAAATAAAAGCCTCGGACTCTCAATAAAAGGGACATCTGTATATACTCGAACGCTCTTAGTCTATCTTCTGGTGAATAATTACATAAAATCTTACAAAATTAAAGAAATATTCGGGAAAGTGTTTATAGCCGATTAGCCGATAAAAAGTTAAGCTTGCAGTTTCTCGAGTAAGCGGAGGACTTAGAGCTATTTTCCTTCTGATTTACTGATCCTTGCCTGTTAAGGGATTGTTTAATACCCAAGTTCCAAGCGTAACATCTCGAAGCAATAACTTTTGATGTTTTAGAATTGACTTTTGTTTGACTATAAAATGTTTGGTCAGATCGACCATACGGTAGAAATAGCAACATGCGCATACTTCTTCGGTTTTCAAAGAACTGACAAGTTAAATAGAAATTGTTTTTCATCTTTTGAAAAACGACGCATCTTTTCCACAAGAAATAACTAGAACTCTCCAGACTTAGAGAAGACAAAACCAGTCCGCGTGTCCTACGTGTTGCGCATTTCTTTCGTGTCGCGCGCGACTACCTTGGCATGCGCAGAAAATGTGCGCAGTAACAATAGTGGGCGCGGTCCTTAAAACACTCACTTCGGTGATTAACATGATCAGAATTACATCCACAGTCCTTATTTTCAGAGTTATTGTCAAAGAGGTTATCCTAAAGGGCTTGTCTCAAATTCAGAAGAGGGAATGATGAAAGAAATTGAATTTATTCATTTGCTACGGAGGTAATTTCTGACGCCAATTTGTTTGTTTCTCCTTTGCGCGGAACCCTCGCAAAAAATGTGCGCGCGTGTCACACGAAATGACGCAATTTGTGCTTAAGAAAGAGCATATTTGTCTATTTCGATGGAACCAACCCCATTACTGGGGAAGGTATTCAGTTTCGGTCTTCTACCCCGATTATGGCTCTTGGCATTATATCGGTTTATCACGAAGGCAAAGAACTTTTCGAACTTGTCAAAACGCAAGTGATGTTGATTAATTCTCAGTTTCACTCGGCCCCATACGATATAGCATGAATACCAATCAAAGTTTAAAACTAACTCGGCCTTATGGGATAACGTTCGTTCTAATCATAGTTAAATTTTGCTCAGGCTAATGCAATTTAACTGTTAGTAATCATTATGTTTCACTGTCTTGTACAAGAATAGATCAGATTGCCTGCTGTTAGCCTGCTTAGCCGGCGGGATCATTTGCGCGAGCAAAGTTTTAGAAGAGGAAGCTGCGACGCCACAGCTATTTATACAAAATTTACAAGGGGTCTGGAAGTGTGATTAAGAATTCAAAATTCGTAACAGTAAGTTTACATAAGGCAACAGCTAACAAAGCGTCAGCTTTTCACTGCTGATTATTAATACAAGATAAAAGAAACATAGTCAGCAGTGAAAAGCTGATACTTCGACGTGACAAGTAGACAAGATGACGTAAGAAGAAAGGACGAGACGACATCCAGGTAGAGGAGGCAACATAAAAAGTACAAGAGATGACATGTACAAGAAGCAGGCGACACGATATGACCCCGGGGGGGTGGGGTATTCCTTGTATAAGCCATCTATGTATGTGCCGCCCCAAAGGGTAGGGCTTCTCGCCCAAATATGCTTGGTTGTTTTGTTCCGTTTGTTCCTGTCCCAAGGCGCTCAAAATTATCCAGAAACACCTCCCCAACCGGTTGATACGGCTTGTAAATGACCGAGCGATAACCGCATTTGCTCATTTGATGTTTACGTCGTTCATAATTCGCCCCGTCGCAACTTCCTTCCTCGTTGGATGGAACGTCGCAAGTGTGGAATTTGGCATTTTTAACAGTGATTTCTAGCTCTTGATATGAAGGAATGGGCACTCCAGTGGTACCGGCTGAATATGTGAACGTGGATTGTCAGTATCTGACATGATCTCATCTAGCTGATGGCTCTCATCGTCGAAATCAAGATGTTATGAAACGCACTGGAATTGTGCTGTAGGGTTAGCTGCCATGTTGCCCAGTATATCACACGTCTATCAACTTTTGACATGGACAAGTTGGGGAAAATCCGTCAAAACACTGGAAGTTTAAAAGTAGTTTGTTGAAAACTAACGCAGATATAGCATCTCAAAGTCGCGAAATTTTACAGACGTTTGTATGGTGGGGGCAGATCTGGCTCGGATTATCGAGATTGTCGAAGTCTCATAAGTCAATATGGGGAGTCCGAAGTGTGGTTTTCTGCGGTGAAGATTGAAATTTTTCTTACGTTTACCTTAGGCCCAGCTCAAACGTCGAGCTTATCATGTACCGATTTTTTCAAATTGCTGTTTGGTTCGACTCAAATATGAGTTCAACGGTTGATTCAGACATCGAACTTAAGTAGTCGAACTCGATTCATTTTCACGAGTTGCAATGGTCTACGAGGTTTACCAGTTAAAGTAAGTTACAGGTAGTAATTTATGCATTAGGTTCGGCGCATGAAAAGTTCGACCTTTGACACGAAGTCGCTCCTCAGTGGAAATCCCCATTTGTGCCACCTTAACTCATAGATCGAGCCAAATTAGATATGCCGGACTAATTGATTCAAAGGTCGATCTTTTCATGTACTTAATTGAAGGGATTAGTTTCGGTTCATGAAAAGATCGACGTTTGAACTGGGCCTTAGTAAAAAGATGCAACGAAAAGTTTACCTGAAAGAAAGGAGGCCCACACCTTAAAATTCCACTGCAAGGCGTTGCCTCCCACCCAAATTGACCGGAGTAAAACCTGTTATACTAAATTCACGAGTTGGCTCATAGACCTCTTTGATCAATGCCTTAATGTAAATCCTTGGAAATTCTAAAATTTTTAAACTGTCGTTACACATTTCCCTTACGCATTTAAGGGCTCAAATTGCCTGTTACAAATTAAAAGGAGATTGGAGCCCCGTAATGCTTAAGGAACTATTTCATGACAGTCTTGAAAATTTCGAAAGTACAAGGATTTGTATGGAAAACCATGCAAGCATGACTGGATAGCAAAAGTTGTTTTTCTCATACAAATGCTTCTAACTTTCGGCGGCCGTTGCAATCGCTACTTTTGAGATTATACGGCTGAAAATTCTCAGGTTACCTAATATTAATATACTTTTTTAGCTTGTGCTAACAAAATTTTTGAAAAAGTGAACTATTTTCGTGTTTACCGGAACTTGATCACGTGATCAAGTCATGCAAAGGGCCGTAGGCTTTTGTTCGTGTTTTCCCTAGTCAGAATAGATATCTGTGGTTAAGTCATTCCACTTAGCACGTCTGGTTGAAATACATTTAAGAAAGATATTCTCAAAAATACATATTATGAATGAGTGAACAATTAAATTTATGTACTCATTACTTTCGTCGTCAGAAATAGCCTGCATGGCAGGCGCCGGGTAGTTTTGGTTAGCTTTTAGGGCTTTTTTATAAAGCGCGCGCGAGCGTCCTCGAAATTTCTCCCTTCGTCCTTGATTAGTCCCTAGTGGGGGAGCAAGGGTCGCGTAGTGATGAGAACACTCGCCTCCCATCAATGTGGCCCGGGTTCCAATCCCGGCGTCGACGCCACATGTGGGTTAAGTTTGTTTTTGGTTCTTTCCCTTGCTTCGAGAGGGTTTTCTCCGGGTACTCCGGTTTTTCCCCTCTCTACAAAAACCATCATTTCCAAATTAAAATTCGATTAGGAACAGTAGACGAAAAACAACTCTGTGTATGTGCTGCTTCTTTAACAATTATTCCTCGAGCACGAATGGGCACTGAGTCAATAGCCCATGAGGCCGAAGGCCGAATGACTATTGACTCAAACGCCATGAGGGCGAGAGGAATAATTGTTTTACTAAAATCCAAATAGTTGGTCAAAAATGTCGAGAATAAAAAAAAATTAGCTAGTTGAAGCTAGACTTTAATCCTTTTTTGGCGCCAAAAAGCGCGTGCTTTTCGCTACTAGTGGGCTATAACATATAGCCTAGTAGTAGCTCAACCAACCAGAACGCAGCATTGATAATAGACCACTAGGTGGATTTTACTAAAAATCTTTATTCATTCTATAATTATTATTACCTTTTTTTATTCATTATTATTATTATTATTATTATTATTATTATTATTATTATTATTATTATTATTATTATTATTATCATTATTAGCGCTTGCAGTCCGCCTGGGTGGTCTGGGCCTTGAAGCAAGCCGCGAGTAAGCTTCTTCAGTCAGGGTAACAACACCCCTCGGTCAACAAATCGTATCTCAGTCACACCAGCTACCGAAGATTCCGTCATAAAATCAGCACTGCAGGCAGTGTGAAGTAAAAGATTACAGGAACTCCAAGAAAGGGATCGAAAACGTATTAAGGAGATGGCACCACAGAAGACTAAGCGAGCATTAGATCTGGCGATGGAAAAAGGTTCATCGGCGTGGCTCGCAGTGCTTCCTATCCAAGATTTGTGCTTCAACCTAAATAAAAGGGAGTTCTGCGACGCTTTAAAACTACGCTAAGAATTGTTGAGAAATACAGCAAAAACTTGCCAATTTATGACGAAAAGGTACTTTAAAAACGAACTAAAGCATTCAAAACGCTTTGTTCACGTGACTAATGACGTCACGTCCCTCTTTTGGTCATGAACAAAATTATCAGGTAGAAAATTACTTTCCCGCAAATTTTCTCTGCCGTGCCCTCGGCCTAGTCTCCCGACTTTTTCGCTCATGCTCATATATTACCCTCTTAAATTTTAAATGCCGGAAGTCAACGGGTCATTTTTAAATGCCCTACACAACTAAAACCTCAAATGTGCTACAGTCGACTCTCTCTTAACGGACACCTCTATAAGACGGACACCTCTGTAAAACGGACACTTAGAGTTGGTCCCTACCTTTCTTTACTCCTTTTATTTGACTCTCTATAAGACGGACACCTCTCTAAGACGGACACTTAGTGCCGGTCCCAAAGGTGTCCGTCTTAGAGAGAGTTGACTGTATTTTTTTTTTTAACTCTCTAAAGAAATCTTGTCACTGCAACAAAAAAACCTAATTGGGAAATAGTCACTTGTCTGATGGCGTCATTACCTTAGATGTGATACGGGAAGATATTTTATGGCAAATGTTATCTTGTTGTGGTCTGACAGTCTTCTACGTATAAAATTGTCAAAGTTATATAGCTTTTTAAAAAATTGCCTCAAAGGATTCTGGGAGATTTTTATAATTATTATAATTTACTTTTATAATTATTATCATTTGTCCCAAGGCCGCATTATTCTGCGCGGCTAATGCGTTTCGGGTCACGTGGTTAGAGCGAAGAAGTGAGTGAGTGTTTCCTGCCCGTTCGCCATGGCGTCACCAAAGTGAACTGACCGAAGGCCTGGGAAAACGCTGTACAGAGACCAGGCAACCTTCGCCCTAAAAAATCCGGCGCCTTCCATGCTACGCAGGATACGTCAGGAAAGTCAAAAGAGTTGCGAAAATTACAACCAAAAGGAACTTCATCTGGTGACGTTGTTCCTTCCCATATTCAACCACTAGTCGTGATTCTACTGACCATGGATACTAGAAAAGGGTCAGTTAAAGTTCAACCTTTTTATAAAAAAATGTTTAATCTTAAGTGTTACCAGATCGCTACAGGGCCCGACCGTCTCACGTCCACGTAATATAGCCACAAGGACCTGCACAATCTGTTCTCTTAATCAGGCTTTTTTTTCCTTTTAGGTGTAATTTTTTTTAACGCTTTTGACTTCCCTTAATTGTGTCATAGTGCTAGCTACTATACAAAGATGACAAAGAAAGTAATAATAACTGTACAATATATGTTTTTGAGGGTAACTATCTAAGTCTTGAAAGTTAAGTGGAATTGCACATTAACCACAGGCATTGAGGTGAAAAGTTTATCGTGCCATAGCCATATTAGTTTCGTGGTATGAAATCCTCTTACCAGCTAATTGTTGCACTTCACAGTTCATTAAATTTTTGTCGCTCAGGAAGTGCCTTGATAAGATACAATCAAGTTCACAGTGATATTGAAATTGACCAACTTAGAACAGGCGTCATCGTTTAGTTTCTTGTACCGCGGTTGTCTGGAATTAATGAGGTTAAAGCGGAGTGCGAAAAACGTGAAGTGGAGAAAATGAGGAGTTCGTATTCTTGTGTGGGTAAAACTTTGTTAAACTTTTCTATTTTTACAAGGGAACCACTCGCACAAAAAAATTGGTGTATGAAATTCCCCTGAAATTGCGAATTTCCCTAGAGGAATAGACAAGGCTTCACATTGCCACCGGGCGCATATTAAGGCGTGCGGGGGGGGGGGAGGGAGGGGTTAAACTAGATTTGTGCGGATGTGCCGCTGGGACCCTCTTAGCCCATAGCAAACCAAGCTCAGGTGATTTTTGTGAACTTATACTATAGACTAAGCTCCCCAAACCCCTCCTTTTTCTAGAGTCGCTATTTTCCAGAAACTACAGAGGTCGACACTTTCTTTGTTATCAAATTGAGTTGCGAGTAAAGTTTGAATTTGCCAGTTTCATAATTTTGAGCAACGGACGAGGTTGATTTTTGAGTGTTGATTTTCATTTTCCCTCACTATAATAAATTTTCAACCAGTTGTTCAGTTTATTCATCCCCCCCCCTCCCCCCCCGGGGTGAAAATGTCGACATTGGCGCAAAGAATTAAGGTTAAAATTGTGTCATTGCCGGACTGCATCATGAAAATACGGACGAACCTCTTGAGCTAACAGCACTTATTCCGGCATTTATGTGAAGAATGTCAATTCGTAAACTTGCAAAAAGTTTCATCGTAGTGAAAGAGTTTCCTTGAGTATAATTGGCAGTTTTTATCTCTTGTCACAGGACTAACCTCCCCGATTTAAAAGAAATATTGAAAGTTAATGAACGTTCGATAAATATCCGATCAATAGGCTTTTAAGGTTCTAGAGCATTCTAAGTGTTCACCCGTTAAAAAATGAAACATGATGAATAACCAATTTGCTAATATTAAGCGTTTCATTTGGAAAGATAAATATTATCAGTATGCTTTTTGAGAGTGGCTTATCCTTTAAATGGAAAAACGGAGTTAGCAAGAAGGAGTTAGCAATTGAGAAGAAAGATTTGGAATGTCGAAGGAAGAATTAGAGAGAGAGGAGAAATGTAGCTTGGAAGAGAAAGAGAACAACATCAGGAAGAATATATGTACATCCCTATTGCGAGTAAGTAAGATAAACCTTGAAAAGTTCAACTGGTTGATTGTGGTGGAGTTCCTCTGGTCTCTGCTTCTCCATCAATAAACGGCAGGCAGCATCATTTATCACTCTTCCCACTAAATGACAAACTCCGCAATGTTTACACTTTGTGTTTTGTACACTCCTCATTTTCCACACTCCCGTATTCAAAACACTTTGCAGTCTATGTTTTCCACATTCCACACTCCTCGTTTTCAACAATTCACTCTACACTACACCGCACTTAGCCTGCCCCTCCTCCCTTCTCCCTCGCGCGCGGTGTCGCACCCAAATTCCCTACTCCTCCTTCCTCGCGTGCGGTCTCGCGCCCGAATTCCATTCCCCTTCCCTGTCGAACGCCTGCCACGCAGGCTACAACGCACTCCTCGTTTTCCACAATCCACACTCTTCGTTTTCCACACTCTACACTACACCGTTGTAAGTTGTAAGTTGTAAGTAGGATCGTGCTGGAATTTTAATGGTTGGTAGGATGTTGAGGCACTTGAACCACAATCTAAAAGTGCTGGAAGTGCTTATCTGATGAATATTATATTGTACGGAATTACGTGTACAGAATTAGTGTACCCGCCGGAAATGGTATTATTCCCAGCAATATCACTCCAGGTTCAACTTGCATAAAACCTGTCGTTCTCTCTGCTTTTTTGCCATTGCGGCAAATTCTCACTGGAGTGAGAATCGGAGCGCAGAATTTTGGAATTTGTTTTATCACCAAGATGCTGCGTTACATGCTACTGTTCTTTATCGCTGCATTGCCGATTGTCATTCTTCCTCGCACACTAAGCGGCGTGCAAGGAGTAAGTCCACCTTTTATTAACTGTAAATTGAAACTGTTTAAAGTATAAATTGTAAAATTGATGGGGTGGACGAAATGAAGCCTCAAGTGGTTTTTGATTCATCTCCTTCCAGTTTGCCTTGTAGCATATATGGGAGAGAATCGAAGGGAGAATTTAACATTAGATCAGGATTCGCATAGTCCTTAATTCCAAACCTCCCTTTGTTTTTCTTTACAATTCTTACTCCCGCATCGAAAGAGATCTGAAAAGTCAGTAACAGATAACGGATTCATTTTACTTTACAGAGTTCACTGCCAAACTACCATGAAGAAAAGAACATGTACCAGAGCTACTGGAAAGACACGAATATCAAGGAAGTTGATGAAGATGCTAAAATATCAGCGAAAGGTATTACTGAAAAATATACATTAGCTATAGCATTGCGATTATTCATACTCACTTACTTTTTCAAATGTAGTCAAACAATGCACGCTTGGCTGACTTTGATTTCCACATATGCGATCCTGAAAACTGCACGCATGACTAGTACGCACTGACCTCACCAACACTTTGAGCTCTTAAGCTTTTTAGCTCACCTCAACAACGCATGATTTATTAAAAGCGGTAGAGTAATCAAACCAAAAATTTGTAGGCCCGGGCCAAGAGGTCTTTATAATGGGCTACCTACGCCCCTGAAGTTTGGAGTTGAATTCCTGAGAACCATATCCAGATTTAGAAAGAGAAAGAAAATTTCGTTGTCGCTTGTTGCGTGATCCATAAAACGTAAAATTAGGCGAGTTCGCGTCGTAGTGGATGACGGCAAAAAAATGAACAAACCGTGTTATGCACGTGCAGAGTTGTTGTTTTGCTAATTAAACCTATTGTTTTTTTGACGTTCGCTTTGTAGTCACCTAGGTCCGATCTTTAGCAGGGGCACCCAACGAGAGTATAATTTAAAACCACTTAAATATAGCATTGTTAAACGTATTTTAGTATTTAAACGGTAGATATAGGCCCCTAAAAATTTTTCATCTGTTCGGGTTTCCTAGCTGAAAGTCTAGTGATCCGAAAATAATAGGGATCAAAACTTACTTTTTCGAAAATTTCAGCCAGAAAAAAGGCTCCCGAAAATTCTAGGTGACCTTTTTAGGGTAAAAATCCGTTAAAAATAGGCAATTATACCATTTTTTACATGTTTGAAAATCCTAGGAGAGGTAGGCAAGCAAGAAATTTTACAGCAAACGTTTCGAAAATTCTAGATCTCAAATCGTCTTCCGAACAGATATTCTTCCGAAAATTGTCGTTGGGTGCCCCTGTTTTAGGTCCATGTTATGATTTCGAATGAGTATGATGGAACTAAGTATGGATTATTATACGTTTCTCGGAAACTGCCCACCTACCCCTCCCCTATAAGCCAACATTTCTGACAACCAGTTACGCACTCAGACGGGTTAGTTGTCCCGCCCATAGTTATAGCCTCCCACTCAGAAAACCTAAACGCGTTCAACCCGCAGTGCATGTGGTTGATCGAAGGAGCGATGTCTGACCAGAAGTGGACGTATTGCATTCTTGGGAAGCGATTTTGCCCAAATATTTGGGCAAATCGTCTCTGTACACGTAAATGCACTAAGCACTGAGACACATTTGGTGGCTTCATGGTATATTAAAAGACTGCGCCTCAATCCCGGTTGACGTGCGTCGTCTATTAACGCCGGTTTAATTTCGGAAGCCAACAATGTTCTGTTCTATTTTAGAGTGTTACCATTACACGTTCCTTAACGAGTCCAGCAGAGCAAACTCCTTTTACAACATCAGTATTGACTTCCTTTGTGATGATGATCTTAACGGATGGTATCGCTTTGGGGGAGATGCTGGAAAGCAATTGGCGGATTCATGTGTTCCCGAGTTTCGATGTGGCGCACAACTGCCGGGTTGGCTGAATGGCAGTCATCCTGAAATAGCTGAGGGTGCTGTCCGACGCAAAGTTTGTTTCCGTTACAAAAACAATTGTTGTGAATACTCAACAAGCATCACAGTCCGTAACTGTGGAGGATTCTACGTCTACCACCTTGGGAAGCCCCCAATTTGTAACTTTCGTTACTGCGGCAACGGAACACACAAACCAAGTGAGAATTTAATTTACCCGTATAACGTTGTCAGTTATTCTCAACCTCCTCTACCCTCAGCCACAAACCCCTTCCCCCTTCGCAATTTTTGACACCGGAACCTCGGATCCTGGAAGATTTGTTCCTCGGGCCTTCCTCGTCTCTTTTTACGCCTCAAACACGATAATATATTTTCGCTTTTTCGTATATCAAACACGGGACACAATGTTTCATCGTACATTACCGAGGAAAGCATTAAAAATATACGAAGCGGAGCCGAGTGTGACAGAATTTTTTTCCCGACTCTTCAAATACAACGAACTCGAAAACCGCTCCAGATACAAGACTCTGACTACCACTGATTCCTCATACTATCATTACAAACAACCAGCAGATGGTGACTACCATTACAGTCAAACTACTCACTCTTAGTCTCGCAGTTGTGGGCCAAATGCGACCCACGCCGTGAGCCATAAAGTTTCAAGTTTTCATGTGCGACACCTGTGAATATGGTGCTTGAGGACCTGCACTTAGCCGTGTTGGTCCTGTTGTCGTAGCTAAGGACTTTAATTTTGTTGCTTTCATTACTCTTCGGCACTTTTCTTCGACTTCCTTTCTTATTTTAAGCACCTTGACGTTACTTTAAGGGCTTAGAATATTATGAAATTGCGTTTCTATCTTATAAGGATTCTCCTATCAGATTGGAAAGGTAGACGTTTCTAAGACAAGGCAGGAATGGAGTCGTAACAACAGCAAATGTGAAGCGCCGATTCACTGTACATCACCACGTTGCGTAGATGTGACTTTTCATCGGGAATTCGGTGGATTACGGACTGTAAGTATTTATGACTGCATACCAAGATGTTCTTCCGCACTTTTAAAATGGACTAAGCTATGAGCTTAAACTTTAAGTCATAGTTAAATTCATGAACAATGCTTCCCCGGGGAATTTTAAATGAGTCAAGGAACTAATGTGTATTCCAACCCTTCATCAACTAAGAGTCAAGAATCGAAAAAAATAATGATAATAATCCGCCATCTTTTGGGTAATGTTAGCCGACAGTTTCGTGTTGGAGTTAATCTCAGAATATCGATTTCTCAGTTGAAATGACTTCAAGTTAGACCATAGAAGCACTCGGTGTTTTCTTGAAAATAATTGTAAAGGAGACAAAAAAACGTTACAACGGTCGATCAAAACGACTAAAACAAGGACAACAGCTGAAAGGGAACAAGTACTTCGATGGACTAACAGTGGCATATCAACGGCACTGGCGCCGTCGCGTAGAATTCCGGGTCCATTGAGGTCAACAAAAAATATTCCTGTCTGGGTAGGGGGTAGTATTTTGCCGTTTTTAGCCGTGACACTTCTGAATGAAGCATACATGAGGAAAAAAATATTTAAACGGTCAAAGAGTACTGGAAACAAGTTTGAAAAATAAAAAAGATGGCGACGGAAACGCGGAGAATTTTTTTCTGGCTTTCATAGACGTTTTCTGGAAATTTTCTTCGCGCTGGCTACCCCTCACGGGTTCAGGTCAAATTCAAAGGAAAACAAAAAACCCAGTTTTTATCACAATCCTTGGTTTAAAAGACTGTGGTGGTTTTAAGGCAGACAAGAGATGTCACGATATCAGGTGGTACCGTTCGCGATTTCTGCAAACTTTGGTTGTAATCTTTCCGAGAAAGTCTACGCAGGTGAAAATCCATAGAAAAATGGCGATTTTTTGGTTGGTTTTTAGCGCGAAAAACCCAGTGAAATCCGATAAGCTGTCATTAATCGAAGGTAAGATCTTGAATTTGGTGTTTCTTGATATAAATATTCCGGTGGTCCCCTTTGAGATTTGGTTACGAGTAACTCACAATCAGAGACAAAAAAACTCCGAAAGTCGCTTCAGTCTTATTATTCCGCCATATTTTAAAGACCAAATCGTGGCTCGAATGTGGCTCTAGCCTGTTAAATTCCCGGATGTGACCGGGCATTCTACGTGATGGCTTTATCTGTTTTTTTTTATACGTATTTCTAACCGATGCATTTCAGGTCCACGTTTTTGTGTCACTGAGTCATGAAGAAAACTCGTTGATAGCTCACACGCCCTCGGCTCTGTGGGTAGAATCCATCAATACAGTTGGATTTAAACTATGTTCGCGCACGGCAGGTAATAAAAACGACACGGGAATTATCAACTGGTTAGCGTTCGAAGACCAGCCAAGCACAGAGAAAACGCATGGAAGCGTTGCTCTTGGTGGAATATGGACAACAGAAACCAAATGTGAAAAAGTGGCCTTTTGTCAGGTTAGATCATAAAATTAGTGAACAATCTGTTGAAAATAAAGTACAAAAATGTTGCTTGCAAGAACAACACTTTTTAGCATGAATGACATTGTGTTTTCTGTGATTTTTCAAGGTTTTTTGGTTTTTTGGTATGTAACACATTAACGTCAATCAGTGGCGGACGGAGGATTTTGTGATAGAGGGGGCCTAGAGATATAGTATACAGTGGCAATATGAGCGCGATAGCGCCCATCGAGAACTGTTTCAATTTTAACAAATGTTTTCGGCAAAAATAAAGAAAACGCTTGTTGAAAAACTTCCTGGTCGTTGTTACGAAAAATTGTATTGCGTGACTAGTGTGACTTTCTAGAAGCTTCGCGAGAGTTCATAACTTGTTTATTTTAGGATCTTGTGTAAGCGTTTCTAAAAGCGGTATATTTTGTAATCTTTCTATAATTAGACTATTTGGAAAGTTCTAGAATCTTATTGTAAACGTACATAAGGTAGGCGAGCCCGAGTTAAGGTTTAACTAGTTTTCACAAGCGAAGAGAGTTTGACGTTGGTCGTGTTTAGTCAAGTGTGACGAAGGCAGTGTTTATTCAAGTTGGCGGAGGCCGTGTAAGTTTAACGAGTTACGTGCTGTTGTGGAGTTTTACTCAGTGGAAACTACATTCATCTTTGGAATAAATCTTCTTGTTGCTGTTCCGACAACCCTGCGTTCAGTTTAGTTTGCAAACTACCCGTCCTCTAAAAGATTACCCGCGTAACAGTCGCAAACTCCCAAAATAAACTCCTTGCACAAGTAACTGGAAAGAGGGGGAGAGACGTTGGGCTTGAAGTGCCAGTAAAGTACATTCAAGGGGGTATTCAAGGCATGAATTTAATAAAAAACAAGTAATAATCCACAGCAAGAGGGGATGAAGCTCGAGCTTTATCCTCTCTTGTCCACAGAAAGGAGTTTGTTCCCACTAACGATTGAAATCCGGAATCCAAGTTCTACCAAGAGAGAATAGATCATAGTCTCTTGGTTCTACTGTCAAAGACTTGAATCCAGTACCTGGAATCTGGAATTACTTACCTCATTTATTGTCTTTTCTTAGCTCTGGTGGAGTTGATAACTTACCGTTTTCAGTGTCCGGTTTACTTTCTTTTTCAGCTTCATGATATAGGGGGTTATTATTTCCTTACCTACTTACTCACTTAGTTATTTACGATGCATGTTTTCAAGATTTGACTGAGACGCACATTGAATGGCTTCCTATTGTCAGGTTGTCCTGGTTGAAATTTAGGTGAAGAGAACAAGAAGTTATATTGAACTCTCTGGGTTGCCGTCTCAGTTGTAAAAATAAAAGCATTAAGAGAAAACCTTGCTTCGAGGAACAGACTCCTTTCTGTGGATTATTACTTGTTTCCATATTAAATTCATGCCTTGAATACCGCTTGAATGAAGTTTCATACGCCTATTTACATTTTCTTTCAGTTTTGCCGAAAACATTTGTTAAATACAAGAGTTCTCGTTTCTTCTACCGACAGACTCGTAGCTTTTTGAGCCCGAGCTCGCTTTTTTTAAAAAAAGGCTTTAAGTTGTTGTAACGTTTATAATCTGTAGTCTATGAAGTGTATCGCATATTTTTCAGTAATTGAAACCCTAAGCATTTGTGAGCAATTCATCGATAAGAAGAAAGCAATGGTAACTTATGGTAACTTTTTTATTAGATACTGTTATGCATAAGTATATTCAAAGCTGAATTTACACATAACTGGGCCCGACAGAAAGAAAAAAAAATAAACTTGCGCTGAACGCAAAAGTCGGCCAGCTTTTTCTTTTAGGTCTTTTCTTGAGACATTATTTTGTTGACTCTAACATCCGTAACCTGTAAATTGGCTACCGTAGAGTATCGTGCATAAGAAAGATTTTTTCCCTTTATATTGTGTTCATATCAGTCGTTTTCACTCAGCTGTTACCTCGAACCCCAAATCATTTTCCCCTGCCGCGACATTGGACCCGCGACCGCGACTTTGGACCCGCGACCCGCGACCCGCGACCCGCGACCATTAGTCAAACTCGCGCCCATCAGGACTGCGAACGGCGCACTTTTGTAGGGAGTTTCGGGCGCACGGTCCTCCGGGAAAATTTTTGAGATTGAAGTTCCCTGAGATGCAATCTAGTGCTGGACGCTTAAATCTTCTGATGCTAGCAGGGGCCCGACGCGATTGCGGCGGGAGCACAACCTCCCGGCAAAGGCGGCAACATTGTCTCCCTGAAAAATTTACAAATCCAGTTTGTTTGAGAAGGATATTTACTGCATACATTCTGGGAGCTTTGGTCATTCGCGACTAAAAATGTCGGCTTCGAACACAGATTCAAAGAAGATTTATAGTTAAAAAATTCAACAAAGGAAATGCATCCCAAGGTCATGACTCTAAGACCAATCATAAGAAAATTCATTGCAGGGGATTGATGAATGTCATCCTTCTCTTGTTGCGCTTGGCATAGTCGTCAATAATTGCATCATAATCCAGAGCAACGTCATTGTGAATAAAGAGCAGCGACAGCGCGTTAAGGCGGTCTTCTCGCATGGTGCTTCTAAAACAACTCTTTACAAAAATTAAAGCGCAGTGATGAGTGGCTACGTTCCACAGCTGCACTAAGTGACGGGCGATCTTTAGGAGCCGCAAAATTGTGTGGAGTTTGGGGTTTAGGCCTTTGTTGCAGGCTGCCAATTCTTCTTGTAAAATGGAGGCTTTTTCGGTTCTATTGATCCTGAAAATGAAAGCAACCACTTACATATATCGCAAGACAGAAATGGTTTCTTTCGCGTATCACTACAAAAACGTTTCATAACCATGTACGTGAGTACATATAAACTTAGTGAAACTGTGCTGTATTCTTAGTAAATTTGAAATAAAATTACCATACCAAAAGCGCTTCCGCAGCCCTGGCTCCTGAGACGCGCACTGCTTGGCAATGGAAGATCGGGCAAATAGTGACTAATAACTTTCTCTTGAGAAGACTTTTAAAGCTTCTGCAAGTTGGCAGGTATTAGTAGCATCTTTCAGGTTGTCGGTTTGAAGCTAGTTTATAAGGGCGCTTGATTCGAACAACATTCGATACATTTTCTTCAGTATTAACAATGTTTCTTTAAGAAAATATAGTTAAGTAACAAAGCTCCACGTACCATCCGACACACGTTTACAAAAGAAAAAAATTCCCGCACAAAAGGGGAGGCCTAGGCCTCCTGGGCCCACCCCTTAATCCGCCCTTGTTAACGTTGTCAAAACCAAGGCCTCTGTCACGGATTAACAGATGGATCAAATTTCAGTCAATCTACGTCCATTTCATTGTCCATAGGCTCATTTGATCTCGTATTTTGTCTTCCAGAGCTTTGCCTCTAAGCCGTACGTGTTTGTTTCCGCAAAATACGGCCGCAGTACAAAGCCAACTGATGCTGTTTATGTATGGTTGGAGAATGTAAATTCTGAAGGTTTCGAAGTTTGCATCAGGGAATTCTTGTCTTTTGATGGAAAACACAGAGATACAATTGTGGTACGTGGGAAATAACGATAAAGTATACACGTAACATAGATATGTGTTTTTTTTTTTCGGGAGTCCATCGTTATTTCACCAGCTGTGATCTAGGACAAGGAATAGGTAGTGTCTGGCGTCCCACAAGGCTCCATATTAGGTCCTTTTATATTTAATTTGTACTTAGAAGATCTCCAGGACCACATACTATGCCAGTGTTTAACAGGTTATCTTTTTGAGGTTAATGCGTTGTTAGAATTTCTGCAAAAACCGGAAAGAGAAAAGTAACAACCACTCTTGATATGAAGCATGAGCTAACTAGTACTTCGAAGGATATCAACTAAAACAGTAAAATGATGATGAATTCTCCAACTTAATTTAGATCATTATACGTTTCTGGGAAACTGCCCACCTACCCCTCCCCTAAGCCAACATTAGCACTTACTTCTCACTTGGGGCAAATCCATCAAATGATCCCTTGGATCATTATACGTTTCTGGGAAACTGCCCACCTTCCCCTCCCCTAAGCCAACATTAGCACTTACTTCTCACTTGGGGCAAATCCATCAAATGATACCTTGGATCATTATACGTTTCTGGGAAACTGCCCACCTTCCCCTCCCCTAAGCCAACATTAGCACTTACTTCTCACTTGGGGCAAATCCATCAAATGATCCCTTGGATCATTATACGTTTCTGGGAAACTGCCCACCTTCCTCTCCCTTAAGCCAACATTAGCACTTACTTCTCAATTGGGGCAAATCCATCAAATGATCCCTTGGATCATTATACGTTTCTGGGAAACTGCCTACCTACCCCTCCCCTAAGCCAACATTAACACTTACTTCTCACTTAGGGCAAATCCATCAAATGATCCCTTGGATCATTATACGTTTCTGGGAAACTGCCCACTTACCCCTCCCCTAAGCCAACATTAGCACTTACTTCTCACTTGGGGCAAATCCATCAAATGATACCTTGGATCATTATACGTTTCTGGGAAACTGCCCACCTTCCCCTCCCCTAAGCCAACATTAGCACTTACTTCTCACTTGGGGCAAATCCATCAAATGATCCCTTGGATCATTATACGTTTCTGGGAAACTGCCCACCTTCCTCTCCCTTAAGCCAACATTAGCACTTACTTCTCAATTGGGGCAAATCCATCAAATGATCCCTTGGATCATTATACGTTTCTGGGAAACTGCCTACCTACCCCTCCCCTAAGCCAACATTAACACTTACTTCTCACTTAGGGCAAATCCATCAAATGATCCCTTGGATCATTTACGTTTCTGGGAAACTGCCCACTTACCCCTCCCCTAAGCCAACATTAGCACTTACTTCTCACTTAGGGCGAATCCATCAAATGATCCCTTGGATCATTATACGTTTCTGGTTTTCTTTCACCGACAGGACTGGTTCGCATTCCTCAGGCTTGACAACGTGACTGCGGGAGAAAAGTTCTTTCCAAATGACGGATACCCGTCAGCTCAGGACAACTATGGCTTCTGCCAGGTAAGTGGTAGCCGTCAGTCAACTGTCAAGGTAACAAAGACCAAACTACTTGAGTGTTTTGCTTGTGCTTTACTACGGTCATAGATGAGAACGACGATCCTTTAGCCCCTTCCACCGGTCGAAACTAACTCTGATTACGTCCATCTGCAAAACAGCGCAAAAATTCTTGGTCTGGGCCCTCACATGTTTAAGAGGATTTGAGTACGCGCCATAATTGGTCTGTTTAAAATGCCATTGTCGATTTGACAGTCAGGTTGATGGGACATACAAAACGTATTTCAGAACAAGGATATCCAAGGAAGGAAAGGAAACCCCGGAAAGGAATCCGCAGAACAAGGATATCAGCACGCTTCACAGACGTTACTAACACTGAGGTTAAATTACGTTTGCTACGCAGGCTACGATTCTTAATCGTGTTGAATTCCTTCTTTCTTACAGGACGTTTCTTTCAATAAAACATTCCACGAGTCACCAGTTGTCCTTGTTTCTGTCAATCACCGATACGATCGCCAGGCGAAGGGCAGGTTTCTCCCGGAAAATAACATAATATCGACATGGGTGGAGGTAGGTTTGTGTTTCGTTCTCTATACTCACGTCATTAGACATTCCCAAATAGGAAAACTTTTAAATTTTAAACCACGGTTACACTTTGGTGTGTTCATTTCCTGCCGTTCTCTTTTTCTTTATTCCTAACCTGTCGCCAGGTTTTTATTATAATTATATTTTTTATTACAGCAAGTGCAAAAAAATAACATGACATATAATAACGGAAAAGAAACGTTTCTTTTCGTTTCTTACTGCTGTTCTCGCCATTAGCATGAAAACGATTCTCACCAGCATAATTAGAATCTGCTAAAGTGAAAACGCACTTCTTTTGTATTATAATAACTTGCTTGTACTTGTCTCTCTTTGCAGAACGTTGGCTTACAATCTATGAGGATATGTGTTAAAGACCTCAGTGGATCAGGTCCTATCCATGACCCACTTACTGTAGCCTATGCTGTTGTTGGAGGTACGTTTTTGACTTAGGCCCTTTAGGAAAGCTCCCAGCTCGTTGGTTGAATTGAAATTCCTTTAAACTGAACTCTACTAAAATATCCACCCTTTTTTTTTTCATCATAGACATAGATCCTTGTCTTAACGTGCAATGCCCTCGATTCGGAGTCTGCAAAGCATATAATGCTTATGGCGGTCGCTGTGAATGTAATGATCAATGTCCATCGTATCAAGATCCAGTGTGCAGTGCGAGCGGTACGACATACGACAACCAATGCTGGCAGAAGCTCGGCTACTGCAAAAGACTTGAGAGCGACCCCCGTATCTACCATCCGGGAAACTGTGAAGGTAAGCAAGACCGTAAACTGCCGCTTCTAAGCCGTTATAGGTCCCCCTGGATATAAGCGCCCCCCCCCCCCTCCCCCCGATTTTTTATTAACGTTTTAAATCTGAAATAAAGTTTAACTTGAATTTGTGAATGGGGTAGATTTTGAACAGTTGCTTCCCATTATATAAAGCACGCAGAATTATGGTAAAAAATGCGATAATTAGTCTCCAGGAATAACTTAATAACCAGTAAATGTAAAACTTACTTTGATCAGTTACTGCTAAAGATGTTCCGAAGAATCTCCGAAGTGCTGTTTCTACTCTAGTTATAACCCCTGGCGGGTATAGGCCCCTCCGTTTATTTATAACAGAGTACTCCTAAAACCCCATACGAAGATGTATAAGCTCAGGTCTTGCGACAGTTCAAGCTATGCTGCAATAAAATAACTTGGAGTAACACCAAGCTGATATTTGGTGAAACATGAACAAAGTGAGACGGATTGACATCCCTCGTGGCTTTGCAGATGAAGCGAAATTTTCAAAAACCGAATTTGAAGTGGCTCTGCTCAACAAAGTCATGTTATTACGCATCCTCGTTGTTGTCAGCACTGTTGCTTTATGTGAGAGTATTGGATACAATAAGAGCTCTAGCAAATAAATTCATGGGCGACAGACTGTAAATATAAGTTGCTCCTGTAAATATCTAAACGGAGGAAGTAATCATCAGTATAATGCCTAAAATGCGATTAATTGGACAATTGGTTTTTACTCTATTAAATCCTTTGGGAGTGGCCATGGCCACCCACAAAAAGAGCAGCAAATGTACTGATCACAGGACATTTTTGTAGTAGTCATTAACAACACAAAACAAAAAGGAAATTCGTAAAATTACAACTGAACAAGCAACGCAAGCTCACTAGAAAATATTCCCCCCCCCCCCCCAAAAAAAAAAAAATAGGGCATAAGCAAACTTGGGCGCGCATCGGTATCCAGCTGAGCGGAAGCGCAGCGCATATCAATTAGAGACATTGAAATCATAAGATTATTCACATAATAATAATAATAATAATAATAATAATAATAATAATAATAATAGTTTATTGATATCCCTCTCGCAGCCTAAAGGCTGAATTACAAGGAAGGTCAGTGACACTAACAGAAGACAATACAATACAAAAACAATCAAATAGATAATTATGTAAATATGATTAAAAGCACTACATGAACCAAATAGTGTTTTAAGTTGATAATTTTTTGTTGAACAGTTTTTCCTATTGTGCGGGGCCGAGAAGACCTTCTCCGTGTTCCAAAATGGCTCGATTCAAGTTGTCAGACCGTCACATTTCCACCATACCGGTTCTACCCGGATAAACAGGTTCATGTCCAAATAACGGTCAATCACATCAAATTGAATGACTCTGTTAAAGTCCACGACGCGGTGACTGCATGGACAGAAAACATCAGCGCAAAAAACTTTACAGTTTGTGCCTTGCAAGCAGGAAGGAAAAAAGAGAAATTTACCCCTTTCGCCAGCATTGATTGGGCTGCCTATCAAGGAGGGCATCCTGAGGCACTTACGGGAACGGTTAATTTGCCCAAATGGTGGAGTGGTACAAACTGCGAGAAAGTGACGTTTCCGAAGGTATGATGGGAACATTTAAATGTTTCACGAACTTTTTTTTTTGTATGCAGAAGTGCCGAATAATAATCATGACGATGAAGGGAATTTTGCGTGGGCTTATTTGGTGTCTGCTACATGAAACACAAATACTAAACAAACGTAATTGATAGTTCATATCGGCATAGTACCTAAAACCTAGTGCCAGACCGCAACATGTGCAATACCGTAGGGAATTTTTGTTCTTTCTTTACATCCTCGCTCGGTTTTCTTTTCAATAATCCTAAACCATCTATATGACTTTCACCATTCTTTAAAAACTTGTAAGGTCCCGTCGAGTGAACACCACGATGGATTGATTTATCTTACAGCCTTTCGTCCACACTAAACATGATGAATTGTCCACCCAAAATAGCACTTTTCGGGAACGCTTTTCATAGTTCTCTGAAAATCTCACTGTATTCATTTTTGCCAAAAAAGATGCGTTTTGAAATCTAGTAGCACTAGTGTGGACTCGTGTGGAAGGAAAACATTTTATATTGCGTTTTCCAATTTCTCCATTTTTCCAGTTTTTGCCGATTAAAGTGGCCGGTGCGCGTAAAATACCCTCCTTAACTCAATCTTTTTCAAATTGTATTTTAGTTGTTGTTATTTTCAGAACATTCCAATTTTGACAAACTTACTCGCTTTTTCATCAGGGAAGTTTCACTGAGGCCCCAGTAGTCCTTGTGACTTCAGAGCATCTGAAAACAGGTCAAGAGTATGATGCCGCTCTCATCTGGACCGAAGACGTAACAAATAGCTCATTTCAAGTTTGTCTTCGGGAACTGCAAAACTTTGATGGTAAACACGAGGATATTAGTGTGGTATGTGTCAGAAGTAAAACTAGAGGCATATTTATCGCTCTTAAACGGAAAGAGAGAACTGGGTAATTATTTCTTTCATGAAAAGTTGTCGCTAAGCAAAATTCTTTGGGCAACACGAGTGAATAGCTGGCATAATAGCCCAAGTCGTCTCAAACAGACGATCGACACAGTTCTATAGAAACACTTCTGATGCGTTGCGAGACTATCCAAACGATTGAGGCGATCGCAATTGCCTGGATACGACTGAAGTTTTAAATATTCGTTCAGAACGTCGGGATCCGGTCCAAGTCGTCGAAGTACATTGATTGAGGCTATAAAGACGATCTGGACGAATGTTTGGAAACCAAGCCTTTGATTTGTCGTACAAACTATCGCATTTACCGATTTGTGCCAATTCAATTCAATTCATTTCCTCACAACTTATTTGCTAATCTTAAAAACTTACATACCCTTTTTATTGTTTATAGGTATATACGTTCATTTTATTTGGTTAATATTAAGGTTTGATTATGGTGGCCAAGTTAACCATTCACTTTTCTGGTTGGCCCCCATATTGCAAAATACGTTTCTTTTAAAAACAGGCGAAAAGCAGAACCAAACGAGACGCTGTGGGACCGTATATTTGCGCGTCCATTTACTAGGCGTGTGTGACGTTTTTTTATGTCTAGTAGAATGTGTTAGTAGTACAGTAGCGTTGTATGTTTTAGGGGTTGGTTGAGATGTTTGCAGAAGTGGAAGGCGTGGAGTTATATTGGGCGTGGATTAGTAAGATAATGGCTGTAGTTTGTTAATCAGTGAAACTGGTTTCTAGTAGAATTTGATATGAAGTAACAAAAAATATTTTTTGGGAAGGTAAAACTGATTTGAAGTGTTGCAGTGAGGTAGTTGTGGGTGTGCTAATTTGGTTACAAAGGGATAGTGCAGTTACAGTCTGTTGAAATGAAGTGGTGGTTTTGAGAGATCTTATCAATAGTCTAAAACATACTTGTACTTATTTTAAACGTGTTAGGCTTTCTGTTTAGGATTTTTTCGCGGTTATTTTTTTATAATATTTGTGTGGAGAGAAGGTGGATAAGGAAACTTCATTTAATATGGAGAAGGGGGTATGAAAATGTTGGGGGGGGGGGGGGCTGAAATTTTGTATGTGTGTCTTTTTTTGTGCGACGACAATTATTTTCCATAGGGAAAATTTAAATAACTTCATAGTTTGTTTCACTCAGTGTACCTTGTTTTTTCAATCGTTTGACTTCTATTGCCGAATTGCTTTCCGTGCCTTATCTGTGCGATGTATGTAATGAGGATAAATGCTGTGTCGTGACAAATCGCGCGGAAGACTAGTCGCGTCGTTTGGCTTGTTTACGTTCGCACGTATTGCGTGCCTATTGCAACTTTGAATCAAAACAGTCGATCTCGATTACTCTCAATTACAGTAAAATAGATGTAAAAATTGGTTGACATATTTTTCATTTTAAAGTGTAGGGGAACAAGATCCTTCTTCAGAAGGTTCTAATAACTTGCTCAGTTGTAGCCATAATTATATTAAGCCCTATCAAACGTGATCGTCCGCCATAACGACGTACACCCGGAGTCTACAGAAAAATTGCTGTATTGAAAGCAATTATTATAACAGGTCTGAATGACGATGATGATATATTTAAGGAGTCAGTGTAGTTAACAACTACTAATTTCAATTAATTCTTGTTTGCAGAACTGGTTTGCGTTTTCTAAATCGCTGAAAAAGCCACTGTCTTTTGAGCACGGCAGCATAGGTTTTATAGGTACCAACAACACTAACCCACCACCGATGGATGAAAATAATAATGCATACTGCAAGGTAAGAATAGACAAAAAGTTAATATGTATCACTTTTATTACACGATTGGTCGTCAAACGTTACTCCCAGTTTTGTGGAACATTAGCGAAGGAATGGTGAAACGTTTTAGCTAAATGTTTTCGGGTATTTCTTATTTTTCAGTTCGTGTTATTCACAAGAGGTTACAGCTCGACTCCAACAGTGCTCATCGCTGCCAATCACAGCACGAAAGTATCCGGGAACTCAGCCCTAGTTCACAACGGTATTTCCACGTGGATTGAGGTAAAAATCGCTCTAGTGTGACACTACACTGTATTTCAGGTCAGTTGCAAGTGTACCCGTGTGAAAAACCTCCATGGAATTCCATGGAATTCCATGGATTTCCATGGAAAATTCTCCATGGAATTCCATGGAGGATTAGGACATCAATTTCCATGGAATTCCATGGAAATTTCTCCATAGACTTCCATGGAGGATTAGGACATTTCCCATGGAATTCCATGGAAAACATTAGCACAACAATTTCCATGGAAATTCCTGCATCGACATTTTCCATGGAATTCCATGGAAAAGTTCCATGCAATTCCATAGAAACTACGCCATCGATTATTCCATGGATCTCCAGGGAGTTTCATGGAATTCACAGGAATTACACATTTAAAATATCCAGTGAATCAAATGGAATACATAACAGATTTTGGTCCACTGCAATTTATTTGATCAATAAAAGGACCGCATGAACCTCTTTTTAAAGATGTCAATCAAAAGTTAACATGCTTTTGGTGGAAAATTTGACATACTGTAGCTAAAACAAATTAATGTTTACTTGTGACTATATACATTGCAGTTTAGAACGCAGCAATCATATTGAAGTAGCTTAAATGAAAAATTTAGATTTAATATAAAGCAAGGAATCTTGGCCTGGTGTTTAAGAAAAGTAACAGGCGAACAGATGCATAATTGAGAGAAAAAAAAATAAGCTAATACTTGAATGCATAAACCGTCAGTATGTAAGACTTAAACATCGCTTTATTTAATGCCACGAAAAAGCGAAGTGCTACTTATTTCCTCGATCAGAACCATGGTATTTAGTTATAGCAAAGTCCTACCTAATCCTTGGGAAAAACGGCGTCAGCCACAATTATAATTTATCAGTCTCTTGTACAGTTTTTACGTAGCAGGCATGAAAATTCTAAATATGATATTTCTTCTTATACATCGGAGCAGTCCATCGAAGTACAGTCTTCGATTTCTAATTCTGCCAGAATTAGTAACTATTTCGAAGGATTCCAAAGGCAATTTGCAGGAAAGACCACATTCATATCTGTATAAACAAAAAAAGATGAAAACTACATATTAAAACCGATAAACAGCACCCGAAAATTCACCCTTCTAAATCTAGCAGAGACAATCGAGCGGACGAATTCAGTTAAGCAACAAAACACGAGTTGTCAACATATTAAGCTTACCTTCCTCTTTTAATGTGCGATCCAGCTGAGTCATTGTTCAATCGAAGTTGATTTGAAACAAGCCAAATGTAAGCAACCTAACAAGTGATATTTTGCGCTGAAAATAACATCTTTTTCGGATGCATTCATTGTACAGACAATCCGTTTACACAACTCTGTCGTACTGCACAGAAGTCCGCCTAAAGATTCGAACCAAGAAAACTGATCTTCTACGCATTTCTATTGGTTCAAGAGCCCCACGTGATCGCGTAAGTCAGTAAGCGGGGAGGCCTGGACGCCAGTTCAAGCACCAAACATGGCGTCAAATCACGGCACGATCGTGGAGATGTCTGTCTTTAAAGGCTTTAAATTGTGGTCCCTTTCAGAGTTAATTGAACTATTCCGACACTGTCGAAGAGTAAAGCAGTGAGAGAAAAATATTGCATTGTTCGTCCAGGTGAGGGAACCTTTGAAAAAAGGCAGCAGGCCTATTCATAGTCTGATACACAGCCGTTGTTAGTGTCGTCACGCAACGCTTCTCCCCACTAAAAACGGCTGTGTAGCAGACTAGCCTATCCATGGATGCGGCAAAAAAACTCTAATATTGCTTGTGTAGGTTCGCCGAAATACTCCATGCAAAGCAATCTCATCAATCAGGTTGGACTCGAGTAATAGGGAAAATCTTAGTTCTCAACCAAAAACACTTCGATACCGAGAAGAGTAATATGTGCCTAGTGGGATCATTTTCTACTGGCTATTTAAGTACGGGACCCGTACATCGTCTTGTATTTGCTATTCATACGGGATTCCGACTTAACTGATTAGGGCTATTAAAGCCCTGACTCGAAACGGTTAGCTTCCAATTACGGTTACGGTTGTTTTTATATGAGTAAAATCAAACTCACCTAGTAGAGAGTTACTTAACTCAGTGGTAGAGTGGTTAGGTTAGGAACTGTGGATTCTACCCCCCTGGATCGGTTCTCAATCTTGCCACATCGAATTTTTCTTCTTTTCAAAATTTGCCACTGAAATTTTTTCCTTAAAAATGGAACAGTGGTTGAAGAGACTTACACTTTCATGGAAATTTGTTGATCAGAAATTTCAAGAGACTTGAAAATTTCATATAAATTTCAAGTAGAGACTTCATCAGGGATGTCATAGCAAATACAAGTCGGTGTACGGGTCCTGTATGAATAGCAGCACTGTGTCAATGTAATGAAGCAACTGCATGTTGTTAATAACAGTGATCTTCTCATATTTTAAATGCATGCAACACTGCTTTTAAAAGATAAATGGCAGACAGCCCTACTAAAAAACAATTTTCTATATTTATTTTTTTTAACAGGATCATTTTTTTATTAAGCACTCAAAACATTCCTCTTTATAGTTAGCAATAAAATTTCTTACACTGGGACTTTCAGCGTCGCCTGTAGGTGAACAATACTTTTGCATTGTCTGTGTAATTTAAACTAAATGCACTATTTTGCTTTTAGAAAACTTCCAAATGTTTCCTATTTTTCTATTCAATAAAAAGTGCAGACTTGAACATGTGGTTAACGAGTTGATGAGTTGCTTGATTTCTGAATTTCTATGGATTTTCTCATACAAACTGCATGGTATTCTATCGAACTCCATGGACACACTATGGCATTCCATGAAACTGCATCGGTACTTCAGGGAACCCCATGGCATTCCATGGAACTCTACAATATTCACTGGAATTCCATGGACCTCCAAGGAAACTCCATGGAATTTCATGGCATTCCATGGAACTCCATCATTACTTCATGGAACTCCGTGGAACACCATGGCATTCCATGGAACTCCATGGATACTCCATGGAACTCCATGGCATTCCATGGAACTCCATGGATACTCCATGGAACTCTATGGCATTCCATGGAACTCCATGGATACTCCATGGATACTCCATGGAAGTTCCGTGGAATTCCATAGATTTCCATGGTTTTACATGGAATTCCATGGATTTCCATAGATTTCCATGGATTTCCATGGATTTCCATGGAATTCCATGGAATTCCATGGAGGTATTTCACACGGGTAGCGAAGCTTTCCGCAGGTCATTAAAGAAAATTTGCATTAGCGCTGTGAAAAGATGCCTTGACAATCAAAGAAATTGGATGTTAAAGGAATGATCAATTAAAACGAAATTTATGTAGATAGGGACAAGACAAAAACTGAACTAGGTAAAATTTATATCGCACAAAGTAGTACGTGCTTTTGGTGAATATGACATCGGTGCATGCGCGGCTTTGCGCGTTAAAACTCTGTGCATGTGGTTTGATAATAAGTTATTGCGGGCGACAAAAGGAGCCCGCTATCCTAATCTCCAGTTTGTTACTACGCATGCGTCGCATGTATGTAGCCAGCATTCGTTTGGACTTCCACTAAGAATGTTTGGAATTCACATAACGTAATTTGATCCCGCGTGTTTGAACCTTCTATGACTCGTAATCTGATCACGCGTGTTTTGACTTTAGGCAAACCACAGCGCTGGAGCAAAACCGTTTTGACCTTCAATCGTTGTCCCCCGCACTCCGTAACCTTTGGTTACTACTGGTATTAAATACCTTAACACATGTTAAGGTATTCAAGGAGAGGGAGGAGAGGGAACCCTTTCCCTTCCCTCTCCTCACGATTTTTTCACCCTTTCCCCAAACAGAGAGCCTGTTCACAGGCTACTCGTGCCGGGACAACAGGTTTGTATTGCGAATATTATATTATTGTATATACCAAAGGCAGTCAATGGTTACTGTGTAACCTAGCTAGCTAGGTTTTTTTTTCTCCTTCCTCAAATGGTCCCTTTTTTTCTCCTTCCTCAAATGGTCCCTATGGCTTCCACGCTCGGACACAGACTCCTTAAGAATTAATTGCCTCCTTATTTCTTATCTTATCTCCAAGCAAGCGAGACTTAAACGCTTTTTAGATCTTTCTTGTTGTATTAGGTTTACTCATTAATATTATTTGGTTTAATTTATTTTTATTCCAGTGCATTTTATATTCCATATTGATTATCAGCTAGCGAATAGATTTTCCCCCTGATCATTTATATGTAAATAGCGCGATAGAAGTAATTGAATTTATTGTTATTATTATTTTTGTTATTATTATTATTATCATCATTATCATTACTACTATCATCATCATCTTCATCATCATCATCATTAATAGTTGTGCACAGTGGCTCAAAACAGTTTTCCTTTTGACTGATCTGTCTCTAAGAAAACCATTCTAGGTCCTTTCAGTATTTCCCAATTAATTTTGAACGAGCTGTTTGCATTCGAATTTTGAAGTATCTAGTGGACAGCAGCGTATTATTTGATAATCAATTTGGCATCCCTGAGGGTCATTCCACGTCAAATGCAAAAATTAATCTTGTCAAATGGATTGCCCCTTCAACTGGCGAAAACAAATTTTAGGCTGGAGTTTTTCTTGATCTTTTGAAAACTCATTTGCAATTGGTACATGTGCAATAGACTATAAAAATACTGAGAGCAGAGCTGAACAGAGGACAACAGTATGTGGATTTCCCCAGGTTTCCATACCTGAGCCCTCTTTTTAATCTTTTATATCAACGATCTTCTTAATTGTTTTAGTAACGTTGAGTCCCTTCTACTCGCTGATGACACTAATGGTCTCTTTGACCACCCTGATTGCATCTTGTGATGGATAATATATAGATTTAGCCAGGGCTAAAAGCAAGCTCCCGTTTATAAATTCATAATTTAAATCAACAATAAACTTGTAATCCACAGATCAGGGCACATTCATTTGACTTTTGAGGCAAAGGCTAAGTGATTTTAGAGAAAAATAATTTGACAGTCCAAGAGTGAAACAAATTTGACATCGAGTTATTAAACAGTCTTATTTGTACACCCAAAAATAGCAATCATGTTCGATCACATTCGAGTATTGCATTTGCATTAGCTGTTACATCATAATGTGGCATTCACCAGTCTCTCCAACATTGCTCCGTTAGAGAGACTATGGATAATTGTGATAATTGGACAACCCCGAAATATAATTTTAAGAAACACACGCACCACGATAGTCCTTGGTGGCAGCCAATTTTCACGTTCCATTCCTCTGTCTAAAAGAGAGGCCAAAATAAAAAAATCAGGCCGGATTTTTTGTGTTCGACAAGTTTAGGTTACTAGTAAATCTTGGCGACGAATCTGGTGGCGACACACTGACATACTTTTTCTCATCACATCTCAGGTAAACAGTACCATGAGGTCCTTTTTTTATCATACAGACCTCGGACAGAATTTGTTCTTTTTTGCCTTATTTAAACCTATAATTCTGCAGTTTTTCACAATTTTGCAAGAGAATTTGCACTCATTCAATATCCACGACGATCAAAGCACGCGCTTCCTTTGCAAAACAAATTATAGAATTGAATTATAAAACGTTTTCATGAAGAGAATTCTATAATGCCGGGACTTTTCAGTTAGAAAAATCTGGTCCTATGTGATATGTAATGGTAACAGGACTGAGTGGAGTCCAATTCGGTCTGTAATCATAGGAGTGATTACCTTAACAAAATCGAACGACCGCGTAGCGGGAGTCCGATTTGTGTAATCACGAGTATGATTACAGACCGAATTGGACGACACGAAGTTCTGTTACCAATTAATCATAACTTTAACAAAATTTGTGACATAATAGGCCATTTTTTTAAATCAAAACACAAGAAATTCGAAATTTTGTTTTGCTACCAGTGAAAAAAAAAAGCCATTTAAACGCCGCGTGATGGCGCGTACTGTCCAATTACTTAGGCATGACTGAATTGGACGACACGAAGTTCTGTTACCAATTAATCATAACTTTAATAAAATTTGTGATACAATAGGCTATTTTTAAACCAAAACACAAGAAATTCGAACTTTGTTTTGCTAGCAGTGAAAAAAAAAGCCATTTAAGCGCGCGCGTGATGGCGCGTACTGTCCAATTACTTAGGCATGACGCGTACTGTCCTATTAAACTGTCCAATTAATAGAGTTACCATTTACGCTTCAACATGATAGAGAAATTGTTATGTTTAGGTTTTATTTCCCTTTATTTATTAAACTGTGTATGGTTTTGTTATGTGTAATCTTTAAAAGCGAGTGATATTTACGCGGGGCGTTTTGAGTATTTCTGCATGCGATGTTTATGTTCTACTGGAAACAACCGGTGCAGCGATAAAAATTGCGAGAGGGACTACTAACAATCAATAAAATAAATATAATTCGGGGAAACATGTACAGAGGCAATAATTTTCATTCACGAAGAGAAGTATTGAGAGTAAAGTGTCTCTGAAAATCATGAGTCAGGTAAGCATAAACTTGTTTATGTTTTAAGAGGGCTTCCCGGTGTTTGCTCTTTTTCAAGATAAACTCGAGGCAAGAAAATCGCTCAGAGCTTTCTGTTTACAGTCAAAATCATAACTAAATAATTTCTTCGGAACCTTTTCTTTGAATTTGCGGTCAAAAAATGTCTAAAGGCTCTTTAAATCTGATACTATTGTAGGTTATTACTATTGTATTGCAGGAAACCGAAAAAAAAAAAAAACACATCAAAGACAATAACTGCTCAGGCTTACCAGTCGAGATACTGCCTCTGAAAGTCATCAAGTGTTCCAGAATCGCTTGAGACTTTTCAATCCTCTTATCCTCTCAAGCAAGGGCAAGTGAGTAAGCTATATTGAAAACGATGCCATCCGAAATCGGATTTCCAATGACTTTGACAAGCGGTGCATTTGTTAACAAAAAGCGCAATAAACAAACCAGCCATGAATTACAGAACAATCTTGAGAGCAGCTGTATTTCATTTTGTACACCAAGCAGAAAAAGACAGTTTAAAACATCACAAAATGACACAAAACTCTATCACCTCCAGCCATCAGTAAGCAAGTTACCAGACGCTGCATAAATTTTCCGCATAAACTCACCTGTCAAATTTTGACCAATCAGAACATAAAAATTGGACGTAGAGCGTCATCAACGCGTGACAGTGAGAAAAGTCAAAAGCGATTGCCTTCCCTGCATGTAAATGTAAAAGCCGGTTGAATTTTCGCGTCCGAGGTCAGTTCGAAATCAACATTTTAAAAGTGCGGCTCATGAACACGACTTATTTCATATGCATTTTAAAAAAATTGAACTTGAGCCTGCGATCATTTGAAAAGTGGCAACTTCTCAGCCGATACCTTCAAAAAAACACTCGAACTCAGTGGGTCGATACCTGAGCCCGCGATACGGTCAGGCGATACTGGTCAGCAGAAACACTATTTTGACAGCTGTCAATTAATCAAAACATAGATGTACAATATCAGATTGCAGGCTCCCAAACTATCCAGAAAGTGTGAGATTAAACATTGGTATGCCTGTGGTACAGACGAACGGAAGGTCGGCTGGTCGGTGTACGGTCACGTGATAGCCGAATTTTCTAGGATGGATAGATTTTCTAGGCTATGGGGCTTCGAATTGAGCCCGTGATCAAATAAAATATCAGCGCAAAACTTTAAACACTACGTGACCTTGATGGATAGAAAAATGAACCCGCGATACACTCAGGTAATGATGGTCAGCGTATACTCTACTTTGACAGCTGTCAATTAACCTTCATTAGAATGGCAAATATTCGAATTAACAGACTACGAGTGTGAGTAAGACATATCCGTCCGGCATGTATTGGAAAATGCCCGATCGTGTACCTGAGCCCACGTTATTAGTTTTCTGATTAGTGGTCTGCACATGTCCCATTTTGACAGCTGTCAATTGACCATAATTTGGCTTGCCAATATAACTTTAAACGACTGTCAGCCAATTGACAGCCTTGCCCGGCGTAGTTTCGTTTTTATGTTGAATTGGTTAGTGTGACATATTATATCAGCTTATATGTAGGGGCAAAACGACTGGTCTTTCATCTGAGCCCGCGAGATGGTCATGTGATAATTGTCAGAGGATGACTGATTTTGATAGCTGTCAATCTAATCGTACTCATACGGATGGCTTACAAAACTAAGAGGCTAGTCAAGTTGTGCAAGATCTATTGTGACATTTGACATCGGCTTACATGACGTGTGTGTACGGGTGGGTTGGCGGGCGGGCGGGCGTACGCTTCGTCATAAGCAAATTTTCTCAGATGGATAGTTTACCAAATTTTCTTGCCCATGGTGCTCCGCTGCGCGGGCGAGAGAGAGCTCCGCTATTAATAATAATATTAATAATCATAATGACAATAATAATTTTTAACAGAAACTCATAAGGGGTTGAAACGTGTAACTCGCGTTCAATGCTCGTGAATATTCACTTTTACCATATTTGGAAACCTTAGTGTTAGATATCCATTTTCAACAAAATGGCTGCCGCGCGATCACCATGCAGATGTTTTAAGACAAGAGTTCAGCATTTCAAGGTTAAAAATACACCGTTAGAAGACAAAAAATGGAAAGAGAAAGTTCAAAAGAACGCTCAGCTTCCTTTTTGTGGAGGAAGGGAAGCTTTTCATCAAGAAATCGTCCTTCGAGGAATTCAACCTTGTTTTGTTCACGACGGAGCCCAAGGTCTGTTTTTGAAAAGGGAATTTATGTCTTTTTAAATGTTTCATGGACGTCTTATAAATTTTCTCTTCGGCGCTAAAAAAAAATTACAAAATGTGCCCCGATTTGAGATGGATTTTGTGTTGAATTCTGCCATGTGCTCAGCCGATTTCACTTGCGTGAACGGATCCACGATCCAGATAGTGTTTTCCGAATTGCTTTAATTGGATTTTGAATTAAAATTTTTAAGAAACGGCTTCTCTGTCTTTTTTTTGAGTTTGTTCATTCAGAAAATTAGCTCAAAACATGATCGTGACTACAACACCCAAGCTGAATTAAGCTTAAATGCTTCTCACATTCATTACATACGCGCATCACTTTTTACGAAGATTTCAGGTTCAGTTTTTGGACACTTTTCGATACGCAGCTAATGAATTTTATTCGCAAATATTTTTTACTGTTTATTCTAGACTTTTGATATAAAAATTATAAAAGCCTATTTGCAGTACAGTTTACTGTGCAGAGGGTCAACGAGGCATCGTTTTTTGAAGTGACAAGTTCTGCAAGTTCAAGAAGTTGTGAGGACGTCAATGGGTTTCATAATGTTATGTTTGGCCCGGGTGGTAAGGCAATAATATCCTGCTCAGTGTTTGGTAAGATTCCTGGTTTCAACCTTTCAAAGCTTTCTCGGCTTTCGGGAGTATTTTCCCCCATTTGTCGGCCATTATTTAAGCGAGCGCGGGAACCTGAAGTGAAATTACGTCACGTTGTTTACAAAGTTTGATTGGTCAGTCATCTCTTCTTTTCGCTCTAAATATGGTACTTTTGAAAATGAATAATCACGAGCATCGGACAAAGCAAACATATGAGAGTTACACGTTTCAACCCCTTATGAGTTTCTCTTTTTAATTAATAATAATTTTATTTAACTTTAAAAATATGTACATAATTTACAAAAAATATTTGAAGTAAGAATTTAGCACCATCCAACACTAGGAATTATATAAATCATGAAAATACAATCACTGTGCCGATAACGATTTCCCAAATACATTCCTTGCGGCTTAGATGCGATCAATAACTCTTGCAGGCAGTCCAGAGTTTTGAATTAAGTCATTACAAAAGAGAATTATCCGTCTCTCATTTAAAAAAAAAACAAGTTAAAAAGAATAAAATCTCGTAGTCCTAAATTCCTAATTCTTTAAAAAGTTCCTAAAAGAGATTAATTCGGGCAGGCTCTAACATTTTCGATCTGTAGATCTGAGTCAGCAAAGTCTAGCTGTCGTTTTCTGGATCCTGAGCTTCTCAAGCATAGTATCGCAGAGCATGCGATGGCGAAAGATACTTTCGCTCTTATCCAGGAAATTGCGCTTCAGTAACTTTCTCCCTTCTTATTTTCGGTCAGCTCCGCAAGTCTGCTTTGGTACTTAACACACTCATCCGCCATTCCACCTGTGATCGTGAAAACTGGGGGAGTGAACGTTCCCTGTTCGATCTCCATTACTCTTTCCGCATACTGCCTCTTCTTCTCGTTCTCATACTTCTTGTAGATCTGCTTAGGATGGGCGTGTCCGTTATTTCCCAGTCGAACCGTAACTTGATTGCATCGCTAAATTCCTTCTTATTCAGATTGTAATCTAGCTGTTTGAGGGGAATCACGGTCAGCCAATTTGATGATCCCTTCTCTGGAGCTAACTCAACAGCTCGCTTAGCTTTTGTCGGCAGGGAGTTGTTCACCTGCTCCAGTCTCTCACTTAGACAGTCGTCTTTTTGTTTTCGTGTACTCAGTTGCAGTGTTCGAATTTCTGAGGTATCTGGAGGCTGGTGCTCTTGCTAAACAATTCGCCTCACGAGCGGATTGGTTACCTTGACAGTAAATTATTATAATAATATTAATGATAATAATAATGATACAGTGATACAAAATATACGTGATAAATAAGAAAAGATACAGCACTTGTCATTTTCCGAACTCATCCACCGCCAAACGCCAGTTGTTTTAGTTCGAACAATGCCGCTCGACGTTTGTGTATCTATGTTTTGTTCTGTTCTGTTTTTAGAACATGAATGCCTCTGGATTCAGAGTCTGTGTCAAAGAGTTGTTTGATACCAGATATGATCCCTTGTCAGTGAGTTATGCAGTGCTTACAGGTAAGCAAATACTGAAAATTTGTTCTAAACTGATATAGTTATTTCGATTAAACATACAAAAAGTCGTATTATCGTAGGCTCTGTGCACATGTGCACGTTTCTCTGGTTTTCGCGTTAACAAATACATTGAAAGCGGATTTTATACCAGCTGACGTAAAATTCCGAACATAAAAAGGCCCCGTCACTTATAAGCCCTTCGAATAAGCCCGCAAATTTGTGTCCCAAAGAGGCCTTTTGTAAGACCCCACCCCGTATATGTGCCCCTGGAGGGTGGGGAGGGTTTTTATTTGGGAACCACTCTCACAAAGGGCAAATCATTCCATATCGGAACCCCAAAAGACAAACTCGGACATGAATCTTCAGATTTCTATGAATAAATTTTGAACTGCCGTATCGTTTAACGGTGATCAAGAGCCATTATTGCCCTTAAGGTGATACATAGGATCGGAATGAAGGTGTTCACAAACAATCACCCAGACGTAGTTAATCGATAGTAATTGATATCAATCAAAGATGAATATCGATTTCCGATATCGATCGATAGAAATCGATAAAGAAAAACAGTTTTGTCTTCGATTAATATCGATGATTATCCGATAGAAATCGATGATTATATTTTAATCGATTGTTATCGATTACTATCGATTGCTATCGATTGTTATTAATTACGTTAATCGATAATAGTAGATAAATTATTTTTTCGGTGACTTCGATTTCTATCGATTTCCGATATCAAGCGATATTCATGGGCGGGTTAAATCGCTTAACATCGAAGATATCGATTGATTTTCGATATCGATTTTTTATCGATTAACTACGTCTGGAATTACGTATGCAATGTGTACGGGGTCTAACAAAATGTTCGTTTGTACCTGACGAAGCCAGGACATAAGGATCCACGAACGCGAAAGTGATTTTATGGTTTTTGATGTTTTTATCACATATAGATATCTGTGATCCTGGCTGGATCTACTTTAATGGCTTTTGCTATGCAGTCAGCAAGAAGTGCGCAAATTGGACCGAAGCTCTGGCTAATTGCCGGCAGGAAAACGCAAGTCTCGTCAGCGTCAATAGTAATGAGGAAAACGTATTTATACAACGCCTTCGCAATGGAGCAAAGTCCTGGCTGGGATTAAATGACATTTCCAGGGAGGGAACATTCACCTGGGCAGGAGGCCGGCCAGGAAACTTTACAGTTTGGGCCAAAAACCAACCAAATAATGTTGGGGATGAAGACTGTGCGCATGCGCTTGGCATTGGACACAACTACAAGTGGAATGACGTGAAGTGCAGTGACTGCTATCAGTATACTTGCAAAAAAGGTCAATGGAAATTATATAAACAACCGAGACGTCTTTCTATAAGTAGATAGGTTATATAATCCGGGTGAGTTGAGTCCCGTTTAAGACTGTTGGCGGTGAGAGTGACTGCTGTTTCAACAACCTTGTGCATGCTGAAGAACTTAACCATCACCCGCCAACAAGTCGGTTGTTTGCCTGTTTGTAACCTGTAAGTCGTTTTTCTTCGATTTTTTCACTTCGCTCTGCTCTCCACTAACTAAACGCGTCGAGCAGGCTAGCCTGTTCCGCGCTTCACGCTCGCCCTCGCCTTCACCAAATCAGAGTAGAAAAACATCTGCGATTAGTCGAGGAACAGGTACCAATTTCTGTATCTTTGACGCGGTTATAGACCCTAGAAACATAAAAGTCCGTCTATTAAGAACGAGGCTGTGCTGTTTTTTTTTTTTTTTTTTTCATCTTCCTGTCTCGATATCAGATAACACACCCACCGCTACCATTCTTTCCGTGCTTTCCTGCATGACTTTAGCTCTCTTGAAGCGTTTGCAATGGTTACCCTGGTAATAAGAATAACTTTACACCTTATTTTTTCTTGTTAACATTTTTTTGTTTTCTTGTTTGTGCTTTATCAGACCAGAATGAGTGCAGTGGCAATACGTTCTGTCATCCAAAGGCTAATTGTACAAATCTCTGGGGTTCGTTTAAGTGCACCTGTAACCTTGACTACATAGGAAATGGAGTTAACTGTATATTAAGCTTAGGAGGTACATAAGAGACATTTTAATAACATAAGAGACTAATTGCATTTTGACATGAAAACTAATAGGAGTGAAACGTTTCTGAAAACCCAAAACATTAATAATTCATAAAGAAAAAACAGAAAAGATCACAACCGTGACGGTGGTTTGGATATCGGATACTAATTAAAATTTTGAGAACTTTATCTTTGAATTTCTCCAAGAATTATTGCTCATTTGACTAGCTACATCCAAAATTCCATTCAGTGTTTCATTCGATATGCAGACACCTCGAAGTTGGTCTTAAAAATCTCGACTGCGCCTCGTTTTTCAACCAACTTCTCAGTGTCTGGATATCGGATGAAACACTGCGTGTCGTTTTGGATATATTACTTCTAACCTGTCCAAACTATATGTCTTCGATATGGCAGGGTTTTCAGGCACGTATTCTTCTTTTTTTCAAGTCTTGTTAGATCGCCTAGGTACATCAATTTCACAGATTTTGAGTTGATACCGATCTGTGATAAATCTGTGTTTGTCGTTAACATATACAAATTTGTATATACAAATATTTTATTTTTGTATATTTTTTTATATACAAATATTTGTATATAATATGTTGTATACAAATCAAGGGATTGCGTCCAAGGAGGTGTGCGTCTCGTGGAGATTCATAGTATCAAGGCTATCCACGTTGCACCGGCTGTAACTTGGATACACAATTATTTTGATTGAATAAATTTCCTACTGTGAACTGTTTTTAAACTAACGGCTAAAATTTCCTCTTTTACACCAAAAGACCAAAATTTTGGGTTGTGTTAAGGCTAGTCGTTGACCCCATAGAAACCCTCTTTGTAGCCACTACCGGGAGTCCGAAAATGGGCGAAGCGTGATTACGCTCTTTTACGACCCTTTAAGTTTTCGTGCAAAATTGTATTTGTCTTGCACAAAATGTGTTGGGTTATTCCGACACCGTAGTTATTGCTGCAATCGACCTTCCTCTCAGGTTTACAAGACTCTGCTATCGGTGGCAAGCAACATAAACCACTTGTTCTTGTTAATAAAAACTGGCTTAAACCTATGGCAAAAGCATTAATTGCGTGGTTCTGTCAGGCGTAACTTAAAATTTCAACTACCCAATTTTAAAGCCAAATGAAAGCTATTGTCGTTGTGTACGTTGAGCTACCGAAATTCTCAACTTAAGACATTCGTCAGTATACTGGAGTTTTGATCAGTCTAAAACGTAACGCTTTATATTCCTTTTTAGAAAATCTGACTAATAAACATGCAAAATTAACGTTTTACATTTTGCAATATGGTTATCTCTTTGCTCATAGCTCATTGAACTGGAAATAAATTCAGTTTCTGTGAAATTTCAAATACTTTGTACCTCATATAATGAAAAATGGTCTCATTTTTTCCCTTAGATTTGGAAAACTCCGTCATTTTGAGATACAACAAAACTGATCACTTGACCTCGTTGAGGAACTGGCTTGCACCTGTCAAATCTCTCTGGAGGCGTTGTTGGCGTGCATCCGTGGACGGCTGGGCTGCAAGTACATTTCACTCCCGATGTGACGGCAAGGGTCCGACTGTGACAATTATAAGGGTCGGGAGATATATTTTCGGAGGATACACTAGTAAATCTTGGGGTAAGTGCGCATTGTAAACAGAGATATTACGATAACACCTTTTCCGTTACCAGCACAAAGGAAGTTACATGTAAATGTACTGGTGAGGAATATGGTGGACCATATGGAGTGACTGAGTCTGTTGATCCTCCAAAGAAGGCGTGCTTTTAGCCAGCAAAACAGGTTTAAATTTCATGTTGTCATCGACTATTGAATCTTTGGAAAATGAGGTAACATGGAACTTTTTGTAGCCTCTAGGCACTCTGCATCTGCTACCTTACAAAACATCATTACAAAAATTGTGTTAAAAGACTTTTAAAAAATATGTATTATTTTCATGCACTGTACTCACTATATGTCTTTTCATTGGCTAAGAGCCTACAGTTCATTTTGGAAATCAGCTTAAAATACAGGCAAGACCCCAATAGTGGGGTCCATTGGGCTGCCGACTGCGCGGTCTACAGTCTACGTGAAAACGCATTATTTTTTTCCAAACGATAAAAATATTCAGTTTTAAGATTTTTCTTTTGGTATTTTTAACTTAAAGGAATAAAATGTTTTGCATTTTGACCCAAAAAAGTTTAATTTCATCGGCACGCACTTTAAACAATATGAAAAGATGATGAGATCGATATCACGTATTTTACCGTGATACTAATATGAGTTGAAAATTCACCCGAGTTTGCTGTTTGCGTGACTAACTTTTCTTCATGGGAGAAAATTATGCGCTTTATAATTCCTCCGAATTTTTGTGCCAGCCAAACAATATCGAAACATTATTCACAGTCCCTGGATATTAAAAAGACTGAACGAAACGCAGTGTAAACCCACTATGTGCCCTTGTTTACTTCTGATCACATGTGCACGAACTCTCTTTTGAAGCGATTCATCTCAATGCACGATATTACATATTATACATGTAGCATAACAACTGATAACGAGATCATGCGCATATTTAATGATGAAAGCTTTTAGCAAGATACAGATACAAGCAAAAGCAAAACCTCTGGCCTATATTGAAAACAACTGTAAGCTCTACTCAGTCACCAGACCTTGTCAGTAATAGCTGCTACTTCCCTCAAGTTGGTCTTTGTGAAGCTCTCGGCTGGCCGGGTGAAGCGTTGAGCTTGTGTGGGAAATTCTCAAAGTTCCTATTTTTGTCCACGTCTTCTTTATCCTTGTCCGAAATTTAGATCTCCAAAGTGGCGAGTGTTGCAGGAAGTAGAAGGAAATATTAAAATGAAAAGCCAGTCCTCCCAGCTACATGGCGAAGTTGTCACTTCCCTCGCTCATGGACGTCCACTTCTTAACATTACGAATTCGAATCATCTGACATTGATCTGCAACTGAGTTGTTCGCTTCGGTACAACAGCTTACAAACATGTCTTATTTTGGTATCATACTTTGCTCATAAATTGTGGTCATTGATTGCTCGTGTACTACATCGTTAATTCTCTCTTTGAGTTCACGGAACAGCCCGTTCGAAAACTGACGCTCACACTCATCTTTTAGTGTGGACCTACCTTGAATAGCGTGTGGGTTTGTATGCAACGTGAGCATTTTTATGATTCGGTTTTCCAGCGCCAACATCATTAAATTACTTAAATTCGAACAGTGACAAAACTTATAAAGTGACTCCTTTCGATGGTCAGTGATATGGTCGAATCGCTTCGATCAACGCAAATAGCCTTGTTGATTGGCAACCCCTTCTGGGCTTCCTAGGGGGGCGGGAGTGGAGGCGAGGTACAAAAAATATTCTTGCTAGGGAAAATCGTATGGAACAAGTGCTGAGAACATCGTTTCTTGGTACCAGACCTCGTGCCTTCGCTACCCCGGGTGATCGCTTTTCTGCAGAGACGACCGAAAACCGAAATTATAATTATAGCAAGAATGGCCGAAAGGCGATTTTAACTGGGCTGCTAAGGGGCGATTTTTTCTGAGGGGAGGGGGTGGTTGTACACACTCAAGCCACCATAAAGCCTTGTCACCGACCATTGCGTGACATATAGGGCGCTTTCCAATTACCAAAAACTTTGAGAAAGCTCTATGAAGAGGTGCATCGAGTGAAGAACGTGTTCCATTTTCTTTCATGCTCTCGTCATCAAAATTGAAGATGGTGACACAGATATCGCCGCGAAAAGCCTGGAACTGGTCCGGAAAGTTTCGAACGGGTAACCGGACTACATTTTCAAAATCCACTTATTCCCGGGAATTTTTCATTGCAACGCACGGAAAACGTGTGTTCCATTAACATCCCAACCGGAAATTCTGAATTTCTTGGTAACTAGAAGGCGCCCCATCCTCGGAGACCCAGAGGCAGTTAGTCGGGTCGATAAAATGTTCGCGGCTAACTGCCCCTGGGTCTCCGAGGATGAAGGCGCCCAGAATCTCATGTGAGAGTGAAACATAAAGTCATTTGAGCATTGTACCTTTTTGGAAGACTTTCGTAACAAGAAAAATGAGTACCACATTTTAAAGTCAGGGCTGTATAGTAACTTTTCAGCGTTATGAATAAAAACTACAATAAGTAAATCCATCGAGCAATATTTTTTACGTATTCTTGCAATTCTTCTGTTCAGTTTTAGTGAGAAATTTGGCTTTTTCGTCTTCCTCAAGTAGTTTAAGGCTGGGGACATAAGGGGTTTACTTGTGGAAAATGACTTATTTTTCCATAGAAACCAAGACGAAAAGTTGGGTAACAAAACGATATAAAATAGAAAGGAAAGGGAAAGAAAGAAGGCGAGAAAGAAAGATCGAAATAGATATTGCAAACACCGTCCAAATTTTTTCTTACGCGCATGCGCCAAAACCAAAAATAAAACTTAACCCCCTCGCGGGAAAATATGCAAAGGGTTAAAGGGGCGCTAATTCGAGGGAGGCGGAGGGGGTTTATTTGAAGGGGGCGCTTATTCAAGCAGTATCGGTTACTAAAGGAGGTAAAGCATTCCATGTTGTGAAAGGTTTGAACCCAGGAGTCATTTCAAAAGGTTGAGTTTGATCGTCCGGGTGAACGTAGTCCTGAATAGGACTGTTGTTGTTGACAGTGACTGACGTTTCGACAGCCTGTGCGGTAGTCATCTTCAGAGTCAAAGTGAGTTGTATCACGTCAGTTGACGGTATTATACTCTGGTTATAGATCTGATTGGTCAATTATGTCGCGAAGTTATTGGTCGTTTGTCAGTTTAGCCGTGATGTTATTGGCTATCAAGACTCGTAATCAGTGATTGGTGTGTTTCGATCCGTCTATTGTCACAGTTTAACAGTCGTCTATTGTTAGTCAAATTGTCGGTTCTCCAGTTGTTCTCTCGTAGTTAGTTTTGCTTGATCTCGTCAATAAGTCGTTTGTATGGCGCTGGTAACTGTTCGCTACGATTCAGTGGCGTTTGTTCTAAGTTAGTAAACCAGCTTTCTAAAGTAACACGTTGATAGTAGTCTGTAGAATACGTTATACATGTCGCAGAGTCCCAGTCAATTTGATGTTTCGTCTTTAAATGGTGCTCAGCAATGTGATTGTTGACGTCACCATTCCTCGTCGCGCGTTTGTGTTCGGTCAGTCGCGTGCTTAGGTTTCTGCCGGTTTCACCAGAGGCCTGGCAGTCGCAGCATTTGATCTTGTATACTGCTCCCTGTCTGTCCTCCGGTTTGTCTTTGTCCTTGACATTAGTAAGCAGTCGTCGTAAAGTGGTTATCGGTTTGTGCGCAACACGTATATTGTAAGGTTGTAATATACGTGCAATAGTTTCAGAGGTGCCTCTGATGTACGGTATAGTCGCTGTTGTAACAGGGCCAGAGTTGGTCTGAGAGTTGGAATCAGTGTTACTGTGAGTGTTCCGTCTAACAATTAAAGTCCGTGTTGTAATTGTTCTTACTAAAAACGTTGTTAAGATAATCAGTCTCGTCTTGTAAGCTGTCAGGTGAGTCGCAAACTAGTTGCGCTCGTCTCGTCAGAGTCCACTACTGAGCAATAGACTCAGTAAATCAGATAAGGGGACATTACGAGGCAGGCAAGGAAAGGAATCTTTTAAAATCGGTGGGATTCGAACCCACGACCTCTGGACTAGATGAGGCCTGAGGAAGCAAGTCGTCGGTAATTAAGGTGGTGGATCGCGGCGAGGAAAGAGTGTGCGGGGAACATAGAATGTTGTCCCGCATAGCAATAGTAACAAATGATGGAATAAAGACCCTCTTTCTTCGCCGCAGTAACTGTCTACGAGCCTCTTTCTTGTATATCTGCTTACCTTAAAAAAGGAACATTATATGGATCGGATGGATGGCTTTGCTGTGAGTACTACGACAATGTTGCTATTAGCACTTACTTCTTTTTCTTTTCTTTCTCACCCCAAGGTGCCACTTATCAATACGATTCAAAAGCGTTTCTGTTTTCACTGGTGAACAAGCCAGGATGGGCACCTGTCAAATTGCCTCAAACAGGGATATATGCTTCAAAAAAAAGATCCATATACGGTTACAAAAACAATGGGCCTACATTCGGAGGTGGATATGACATTTACATTTCCAACTACGCGTGGTCCAATATAAATTCTTACAGCGACATTGGCCATACTTACAGCCCACCTAGCGGGTACAGCTTCCACAGCACCTTCGCCAGAACATTCCTGGCAGGAACTTACGGGTTCTCACCAGACGAAGTAGAAGTTTTTTACGAAACAACCAAAATGCAGTGAGCTGCATCAGCCTTGACATTTCGCTGGCGGGGCTTGTTTTCCTGTATTGCGCATAACTAAAATTAAAAATTCATAACTAAATTAATCGCAATTATATCCTGTCCTTGCTAAAGAGGCTATCTTCAACTATAAGGCAATTGGTTGCTTCCACGAAATAAAGCTGGAAAACTGATAGTTGAATAAAAGTACCCCATGATATATTATGTAGAATAATATGATTATTAGGTATGTCACGGCTCTAGGGTTTAGTGTAAAATCCGTTTTTTTTTTCTTTTTTTTTGTGAGCGCTAAAGGAGATGCGTTTTTAATAATCTAAGACGTCACCGATTAAGCTCTCTTATAGTTATGTTACTTTTTCCCTTAAGGGAAAAAAGGAAGAATTTAAGAAATAAAACCCATTTTTTGAAGTTTGTTTTTTTAAATGATCTTTTGCACGCCTAAGTTCAAACCGTAACTCCTGATACAATATAGGTGTTTATACGTTTAGAAAGGGAGTTCAGTTCCCAAATTTAAGAGCTAATACATACTTTCATGGTCACTTTTTTTTTCTATCAGGCGCTTTGGTACTGTCTTTTTCAATAAGTTGGACGAATCTGCACTAGGATTACCTATATAACGTAACATGAAAACCAACGGTTAGAACAGTTTCAAACACAAACAAGAGAGACAGGATTGCCTAAAAAAGAAAGGTTTTCTGAGATCTGACTACCTATTGCACTGATTATGCACTGACTGACAAAAGGTTTCTACTTAGCTATGACACACTTGCTGCTTTTGTAATGAATTTTGGGACACAGTTTTTTTAAGTAAACCTTTTGGCATGTTTGCGATGATGCGCTAAATAGCTATAATAAACTTGCTTTTAATTTTGGTTTTAGTAAAAAGGGTATTATGAACAAACAAACAACAACAGCAACAAACTGAAGTTGTAAAGTTATATGATAGCCACTAAGCAATACCTTTATCATTGTTATTAGTAACTGCACGTTCTCGAAAAAGAAATCAAATAAGTGTTAAATGTAGTTTTGAGGCACTAAGGTCTGCTTTATGTTGACTTGTATGATTTTGTAGACATATCGTATAAGCAAATTTAATGTTCTTTTCAGTCTCTTGTGTTACCATCTAAAAAAAAGCTTTCATTGCATTTCAGTAATAAAGTAACATTGGTGTACCCCGGAAGGGTTCTCTAGTTTACATTATTGCCATTAAATTCACAAAATTGCTTTTATCGTAACGATGTAATAAACCTTCGATCTAATCACTCAGAATAGACGCAAACGCATTAAGTGTATTATTAACAATTTTTACTCGAGCCCGAGTGGGCTCTGAGTCAATAGCCCATGAGGCCGAAGGCCGAATGGGCTATTGACTCAGAGGCCATGAGCGCAAGAGGAATAATTGTTTTAGTAAAATCCAACTAGTTGGTCAAAAATATCGAGAATAAAAAATTTTTAGCTAGTTAGAGCTAGACTTTAATCCTTTTTTGCCGCCAAAAAGCCCGCGCTTTTTGCTGATGGTGGGCTATTACATATAGTCTAGTAGTAGCTCAACCAATCAGAACGCAGCATTAACAATAGACCACTAGTTGGATTTTACTAATTTGACATATTTATGGATCTAATTCTTTCTATGTTTTAAAAAACATAAAAAGAAAATCAAGGCCTCTTTTCCGGCTTTTTCCCTTCTCTATTTGAACATGGATAAAGCCCTCAAGAATTCAACTTCATGAAAAGTCGCCTACAATTGACGAATCGAGCGGTTCCAAATAGACGCGATAAAGTTCTCTGAAGTTTGAAAGGGTGCAAAATTCCTTTTTTTAGTGATGTTTTTACTTCCGTCATCGTCGTAGTTGCTTAAGGTCCCTTATAAGTAGACAAGACGATATAATGATTCAGCACTGAATTCCAAGCGTGCCCATCCCCCGGGCATTTGTCATCTTGTCGGCCCGCGGGTGGGGCATTTGTCAGTTCTTGTTAGAGGGTCTCAATGGGGTTAAACGATAGGCGTAAAACGGCCAAAAATTTAGCCGATAGCCGTAAATAGCGTAAAAAAGAGTTAACCGTAAAAGACAGTGTTCCCTAGATTTGCTACTTTTAAGGAAGGTACTAAACTCATTTTTATTTGACGGCTAGTGTGACTCCGTACGCACGTTAGGCGAAGCGCCTTTTAGGTGTTAACCAAGACCTAGGCTCCATTTCCGGCGCTTTCTTGGGGAACTAATTTTTTCCATAGCGAAAGTGTAACTTCTTGCTGGCGATTAATATTTGCATTTTTCAGGAAGCCGTGCCCTCGAAACACTAGTGAAACAACACGCAGAGAAGTCACTGTTTGTAAAACACGTTGTCGATAAACAACATTTCCCTGTCTTTCTCGGACGCTACGGTAGACACCGCCATGCCTAGTCCCTGTTCGGCGTCTTCCCACGCAATCCCGGTCAAGGCATTTCATTGGCGAACTCGTTCGGACCACGTGACCAGAAAGGCATCAGCCGCGCGGAATAATGCGACCTACGGACAAGGCAACGGCAGACAGTCGTTCCGTACAGTCCTTCGCTATCATTAAAAACACTGGACACGGGAATTTTGTTATTGGCCGTTTTCACACTAGTCCTAGAAATGGATCATCCATTTGAGACCAGACTGTGTGCAGTCGCGCCCTCCCCACAGACATCCCTTCTCCGATTTTTTTCTGAGGGGAGGGGGCGGCTGTACGCAGGCTATCTGGAACGGATAATTCTGTCTTCAAAAGTCAGGCGGATTGTTCATTCAAAATTAAAACTATTCTTTTGCCAAATTGAGACGTATCACCTATCTGACGTGTATCGTCAAACGGATAACTCGTCTCACACGAATAATTCTTCTCTAGTGTGAAAACGGCCATTTCTGTTATAATGTCGCGCCCCGGCCTTGAGTTGGGCGTTCGCGTGTCTGCTTTTGCTTTTTCACAAAGATTATTTTTAAATTGACTATTGACATTTCTATGTGTAAAATAATATCAGAAGTGCAATACTTTATGAAAAGTATGATCTATCAAATGTTAAAATTTTTCAAAAGAATTGCTTATTTCATCCCGAGATGATCCGAAGACCTTTATTTTGATTTAAAGATACAAAAAATACAGGTTAATTAATATTTAACTTTTTGAAACAAAAGAAGTTAATTTTTAACTTTTTCGTTAACCGTAACTGAAAAAAATTAACCGATAGCCGTAAAAGAGCCAAAATTTTAGCCGATAACCGTAAAAGCCACCACCCCACTGAGACCCTCTTGTTAATATCGTTCCTTTTTCAATATTTCATTTAAAAATATTTGAAATATTTCTTTAAGGAATATTTTTTACACATATGCTTTAAATGTGCTTTTCGCTCCATCACCACCCTACCCCACAGTATTTTTTGCATCAGTCTAAGAAATTGTTTGCCGCCATATTAATCGCCGGTTCACGACGTAAACTCCCACAAAAACTCTGCGAGGTATTTGAACGGTCAGAGCCAATATAAACAGAGATTCCAACCCTCCCGTTTTGGCCGGAAACCTCCCGTTTTCGGCGAATATTTCCAGCCTCCCGTTTTCGCTTAATATTCTCTCGTTTTATGAAACTCTTCCTAGCCAAAGAAAGATAATGTTTTCTTTGTTTAACCAATCTTTTTTAGCACGATAGTTTGCCGTTTTTCTGTGGTTTCTCAGCCTATTTTACCGGTAGACTCTTTTTGAAGCTGGTAAAGCATTGAAAGATATATTTGAGGAAAATGAGACACAATTACTTGCTGTTGTTGTTAAAGTTCCTCCCTCCTTTTCCCCCAAGTTTTTTTTCTTTTTTCCTCCGAACGGGTTATTCATCAACATCTCTTCGTAACTGGATTTGTCAAAATTAAGGAAGGCGCCCACTAATGGGAAGTACTAATTCCCAGATAATGACAAGTAGATCATATCAGCGGCTATTGAAATCCAAAAAGAAAACTGGGGGTAACCACACATTTTTCAGAGATAACTGCGCTTCAATATTGGGAAAACGCTGAATAAGCATTTTTTAGAAAAATGATAAAAAGTTATTTTTCCGCAAATTTCAGAGTGTACACGTAAACTGGCACAAATGCAATGATAATTGCAACAACAATGAGCAATAAATGATAACATAGCAACTGCTCTTTATATGTCTTTTTTTGAAATGACAGCACAACTGGGAAGTTATCAGCAGTTACCACTCTCCACGCGTTTGCCTTAAAAATAATGTAAACGACATTTTCCCCGAACCAAAATTGATCGTTTGCTGAGTAGGCTTATTACTTTCATATGGTAAGATAAAAAGTAGGGGTTACCACGCGTTTTTAGAAGTTAAATTGGTTGGTTTCGACCTTAACTTAACTGCTTTGGGGGTCATTTACAATTTTTCGATATTCCCATCCCCTCCCTGGTCAGTTTCACTATTGCTTCACTCAACGCGGAGTACTCTGGGATATCTACAACGGCTGACAGTCAGAGAACAACAACCCAAGGAAGAAAACAAAAACGGAAAGTGAAGCAAAACATTTCATGGACTATAAGGAAAACAAATTGTACTATTTCATTCAACTGGAGCTTCTCCGTCTCAAAAATTTAGCAAAAATTTTTTGGAGAAGAGCAATCTCCAAGGTATTAAAGATTACTTCCAGCGCACATAGAGTAGTATGACGAGCTCAAGATCCAAGGCTGGCGCTGTAAACAAACTCCTGTACTGTAGTGGAAAATAGTTGACAGGGACTCTTAGACTGACAGGTACTCCTTCAATCGTTTGCTTACCTGTACACGTCCTCAAGATTTTTTTAACTGTAGATGTAATATGGATTGTAAACCTTCTATCTTTTTTTTATCATTTTACCGGGTACCTCGATCGAATATGTTATTAAAATTGCATGCATTCAATGAGCTTATATCTGTGCTTTGCGCTTTCTCTTCCGGGCTTTGCCACAAGTTTCATATGACATAAATGATTTGCATATATAGACTCAAGTTCTATACATGATCATGAGCTCTCATTTAAAAAAGCTGAATACTGCGAAAGTAGTTGTACCGAATGCGTTTATGTACCCTCATATATAAACTGGGCTATAATGATCATTTTATACATTTCGTTTTGATTTTTTTTTTTACTGTAACATTCTTTGTCATGTTCATTCACTATTTTCCGTTCCTTAATGTTAATTTTAGACTTAACATTGTCTGTTAAACCTAAGAAAGTCTTAGAATGGAAATACTTTATTTACCTTCCATCTTTAGTTTGTAAACAGCCAAATGGCAGCTATGTCTAAATGTCCAGATTATGTGTGGCGTGAAATTGAACCTTAAAAAATACTATCTACACGACAAGCTGCCCAATGAGTCAATAATTTTAATTCTTAGTACTGCCAAAATGCTTAAATAACAATGATAATAGTAAACTGAAGCATAACAATTTTTTTCCACGATGAAAGCGTTTCCTTTGTGGTCTGCAGCTATTTGTGAAGCTGCGATCTCAATAATCCAAGCAATCTTGTGATAGTTTTTTTCTTGGTTGTTCGACAAATAAAAGCCTCGGACTCTCAATAAAAGGGACATCTGTATATACTCGAACGCTCTTAGTCTATCTTCTGGTGAATAATTACATAAAATCTTACAAAATTAAAGAAATATTCGGGAAAGTGTTTACAGCCGATTAGCCGATAAAAAGTTAAGCTTGCAGTTTCTCGAGTAAGCGGAGGACTTAGAGCTATTTTCCTTCTAATTTACTGATCCTTGCCTGTTAAGGGATTGTTTAATACCCAAATTCCAAGCGTAACATCTCGAAGCAATAACTTTTGATGTTTTAGAATTGACTTTTGTTTGACTATAAAATGTTTGGTCAGATCGACCATACGGTAGAAATAGCAACATGCGCATACTTCTTCGGTTTTCAAAGAACTGACAAGGCAAATAGAAATTGTTTTTCATCTGTTGAAAAACGACGCATCTTTTCCACAAGAAATAACTAGAACTTCCCAGACTTAGAGAAGACAAAACCAGTCCGCGTGTCCTTCGTGTTGCGCATTTCTTTCGTGTCGCGCGCGACTACCTTGGCATGCGCAGAAAATGTGCGCAGTAACAATAGTAGGCGTGGTCCTTAAAACACTCTCACTTCGGTTATTAACATGATCAGAATTACATTCACAGTCCTTATTTTCAAAGTTATTGTCAAAGAGGTTATCCTAAAGGGCTTTCCTCAAATTCAGAAGAGGGAATGATGACAGAAATTGAATTTATTCATTTGCTACGGAGGTAATTTCTGACGCCAATTTGTTTGTTTCTCCTTTGAGAGGAACCCTCGCAAAAAATGTGCGTGCGTGTCACACGAAATGACGCAATTTGTGCTTAAGAAATAGCATATTTGTCTATTTCGATGGAACCAACCTCATTACTGGGGAAGGTATTCAGTTTCGGTCTTCTACCCCGATTATGGCTCTTGGCATTATATCGGTTTATCACGAAGGCAAAGAGCTTTTCGAACTTGTCAAAACGCAAGTGATGTTGATTAATTCTCAGTTTTACTGGGCCCCATGCGATATAGCACGAATACCAATCAAAGTTTAAAACTAACTCGGCCTTATGGGATAACGTTCGTACTAATCATAGTTAAATTTTGCTCAGGCTAATGCAGTTTAACTGTTAGTAATCATTAAGTTTCACTGTCTTGTACAAGAATAGATCAGATTGCCTGCTGTTAGCCTGCTTAGCGGGCGGGATCATTTGCGCGAGCAAAGTTTTAGAAGAGGAAGCTGCGACGCCACAGCTATTTATACAAAATTTACAAGGGGTCTGGAAGTGTGATTAAGAATTCAAAATTCGTAACAGTAAGTTTACATAAGGCAACAGCTAACAAAGCGTCAGCTTTTCACTGCTGATCATTAATACATATAACCGCATTTGCACATTTGATGTCTACGCCGTTCATAATTCTCCCTCACAATTTCCTTCCTCGTTGGAACTTCGCAAGTGTGGAGTTTGTGAAGGAATGAGCAGTGGTACCGGCTGAATATGTGAACGTGGATTCTCAGTATCTGGCATGGATCTTATCTAGCGGATGACTCTCATCGTCGAAATCAAGATGTTATGAAACGCACTGGAATTGTGCTGTAGGTTTAGCTGCCATGTTGCCTAGTATATCACACGTCGATCAACTTTTGACATGGACCCGGTTGGAGAAAATACGTCAAAGCACTGGAAGTTTAAAAATGATTTGTTGAAAACTAAAGCAGATATAGCATCTCAAAGTCGCGAAAATTTACAGACGTTTGTATGGTGGGGGCAGATCTGGCTCGGATTATCGAGATTGTCGAAGTCTCATAAGTCAATATGGGGAGTCCGAAGTGTGGTTTTCTGCGCTGAAGATTGAAATTTTTCTGACGTTTACCTTAGGCCCAGCTCAAACGTCGAGCTTATCATGTATCGATTTTCTAAAATTGCTATTGGTTCGACTCAAATATGAGTTCGACGGTTGATTCAGACGTCGAACTTAAGTAGTCGAACTCGATTCATTTTCACGAGTTGCAATGGTCTACAAGGTTTACCAGTAAGTTACAGGTAGTAATTTATGCATTAGGTTCGGCGCATGAAAAGTTCGACCTTTGACACGAAGTCGCTCCTCAGTGGAAATCCCCATTTGTGCCACTTTAACTCATGGATCGACCCAAATTAGATTCAAAGTTAAGCGTTTACCGGACTAATTGATTCAAAGGTCGATCTTTTCATGTACTCAATTGAAGAGATTAGGTTCGGTTCATGAAAAGATCGACGTTTGAACTGGGCCTTAGTCAAAAGATGCAACAAAAAGTTTACCTGAAAGAAAGGAGGCCCACACCTTAAAGTTCCACTGCAAGGCGTTGCCTCCCACCCAAATTGACCGGAGTAAAACCTGTTATACTAAATTCACGAGTTGGCTCATAGACCTCTTTGATCAATGCCTTAATGTAAATCCTTGGAAATTCTAAAATTTTAAAACTGTCGTTACACATTTCCCTTACGCATTTAAGGGCTCAAATTGCCTGTTATAAATTAAAAGGAGATTTGATCCCCGTAATGCTTAAGGAACTATTTCATGACAGTTTTGAAAATTTTGAAAGTACAAGGATTTGTATGGAAAACCATGCAAGCATGACTGGATAGCAAAAGTTGTTTTTCTCATACAAATGCTTCTAACTTTCGTCGGCCGTTGCAATCGCTACTTTTGAGATTATACGGCTGAAAATTCTCAGGTTACCTAATATTAATATGCTTTTTTAGCTTGTGCTAACAAAATTTTTCAAAAGTGAACTATTTTCCTCTTTACCGAAACTTGATCACGTGATCAATTCATGCAAAGAGCCTGTTAGGCTTTTGTGCGTGTTTTCACTAGTCAGAACAGATATCTGTGTTTAAGTCATTCCACTTAGCACGTCTGGATGAAAAACATTTAAGAAAGATATTCTCAAAAATACATATTATGAATGAGTGAACAATTAAATTTATGTACTTATTACTTTCGTCGTTAGGAATAGCCTGCATGGCAGGTGCCGGGTAGTTTTGGTTAGCTTCTAGGGCTTTTTTATAGAGCGCGCGCGAGCGTCCTCGAAATTTCTCCCTTCGCCCTTGATTAGTCCCTAGTGGGGGGGGGGGGGGGGGGGGGGGAGCATGGGTCGCGTAGTGGGAGAACACTCGCCTCCCATCAATGTGGCGCGGGTTCTAATCCCGGCGTCGACGCCACATGTGGGTTAAGTTTGTTTTTGGTTCTTTCCCTTGCTTCGAGAGGGTTTTCTCCGGGTACTCCGGTTTTTCCCCTCTCTACAAAAACCATAATTTCCAAATTACAATTCGATTAGGAACAGTAGACGAAAAACAACTCTGTGTATGTGCTGCTTCTTTAACAATTATTCCTCGAGCACGAATGGGCACTGAGTCAATAGCCCATGAGGCCGAAGGCCGAATGACTATTGACTCAAACGCCATAAGGGCGAGAGGAATAATTGTTTTACTAAAATCCAACTAGTTGGTCAAAAATGTCGAGAATAAAAAAAAAATAGCTAGTTGAAGCTAGACTCAGCTAGACTCAGCTCAACCAATCAGAACGCAGCATTGATAATAGACCACTAGGTGGATTTTACTAAAAATCTTTATTCATTCTATAATTATTATTACCTTTTTTTATTCATTATTATTATTATTATTATTATTATTATTACTATTATTATTATTATTATTATTATTATTATTATTATTATTATCATTATCATTATTAGCGCTTGCAGTCCGCCTGGGTGGTCTGGGCCTTGAAGCAAGCCGCGAGTAAGCTTCTTCAGTCAAAGTAACAACACCCCTCGTTCAACAAATCGTATCTCAGTCACACCAGCTACCGAAGATTCCGTCATAAAATCAGCACTGCAGGCAGTGTGAAGTAAAAGATTACAGGAACTCCAAGAAAGGGATCGAAAACGTATTAAGGAGATGGCACCACAGAAGACTAAGCGAGCATTAGATCTGGCGATGGAAAAAGGTTCATCGGCGTGGCTCGCAGTGCTTCCTATCCAAGATTTGTGCTTCAACCTAAATAAAAGGGAGTTCCGCGACACTTTAAAACTACGCTAAGAATTGTTGAGAAATACAGCAAAAACTTGCCAATTTATGACGAAAAGGTACTTTAAAAACGAACTAAAACATTCAAAACGCTTTGATCACGTGACTGATGACGTCACGTCCCTCTTTTGGTCATGAACAAAATTATCAGGTAGAAAATTACTTTCCCGTAAATTTTCTCTGCCGTGCCCTCGGCCTAGTCTCCCGAATTTTTCGCTCATGCTCATATATTACCCTCTTAAATTTTAAATGCCAGACGTCAACGGGTCATTTTTAAATGCCCTACACAACTAAAACCTCAAATGTGCTACAATCGACTCTCTCTTAACGGACACCTCTGTAAAACGGACACTTAGAGTTGGTCCCTACCTTTCTTTACTCCTTTTATTTGACTCTCTATAAGACGGACACCTCTCTAAGACGGACACTTAGTGCCGGTCCCAAAGGTGTCCGAGTATTTTTTTTTTAACTCTTTAAAGAAATATTGTCACTGCGACAAAAAAACCTAATTGGGAAATAGTCACTTGTCTGATGGCTTCATTACCTTAGATGTGATACGGGAAGATATTTTATGGCAAATGTTATCTTGTTGTGGTCTGACAGTCTTCTACGTATAAAATTGTCAAAGTTATATAGCTTTTTAAAAAATTGCCTCAAAGGATTCTGGGAGATTTTTATAATTATTATAATTTACTTTTATAATTATTATCATTTGTCCCAAGGCCGCATTATTCTGCGCGGCTAATGCGTTTCGGGTCACGTGGTTAGAGCGAAGAAGTGAGTGAGTGTTTCCTGCCCGTTCGCCATGGCGTCACCAAAGTGAATTGACCGAGAAGGCCTGGAAAAACGCTGTACAGAGACCAGGCAACCTTCGCCCTAAAAAATCCGGCGCCTTCCATGCTACGCAGGATACGTCAGGAAAGTCAAAAGAGTTGCGAAAATTACAGCCAAAAGTAACTTCATCTGGTGACGTTGTTCCTTCCCATATTCAACCACTAGTCGTGATTCTACTGACCATGGATACTAGAAAAGGGTCAGTTAAAGTTCAACCTTTTTATAAAAAAAATGTTTAATCTTAAGTGTTACCGAATCGCTACAGGGCCCGACCGTCTCACGTCCACGTAATATAGCCACAAGGACCTGCACAATCTGTTCTCTTAATCAGGCTTTTTTTTCCTTTTGGGTGTAATTTTTTTTAACGCTTTTGACTTCCCTTAATTGTGTCATAGTGCTAGCTATTATACAAAGATGACGAAGAAAGTAATAAGTAAATACATTGTTCAGCTACTACACAATATATGTTTTTGAGGGTAACTATCTAAGTCTTGAAAGTTAAGTGGAATTGCACATTAACCACAGGCATTGAGGTGAAAAGTTTATCGTACCATAGCCATATTAGTTTCGTGGTATGAAATCCTCTTACCAGCTAATTGTTGCACTTCACAGTTCATTAAATTTTTGTCGCTCAGGAACTGCCTTGATAAGATACAGTCAAGTTCACAGTGATATTGAAATTGACCAACTTAGAACAGGCGTCATCGTTTAATTTCTTGTACCGCGGTTGTCTGGAATTAATGAGGTTAATGCGGAATGCGAAAAACGTGAAGTGGAGAAAATGAGGAGTTCGTATTTTTGTGTGGGTAGAACTCTGTTAAACTTTTCTATTTTTACAAGGGAACCACTCGCACCAAAAAATTGGTGTATGAAATTCCCCTGAAATTGCGAATTTCCCTAGAGTAATAGACAAGGCTTCACATTGCCGCCGGGCCCATATTAAGCCCGGGGGGGGGGGTTAAACTAGATTTGTACGGATGTGCCGCTGGGGCCCTCTTAGCCCATAACAAACCAAGCTCAGGTGATTTTTGTGACCTTATACTATAGACTAAGCTCCCCAAACCTCTCCTTTTTCTAGATTCGCTACTTTCCAGAAACTACAGAGGTCGACACTTTCTTTGCTATTAAATTGAGTTGCGAGTAAAGTTTGAATTTGCCAGTTTCATAATTTTGAGCGACGGAAGAGGTTGATTTTTGAGTGTTGATTTTCATTTTTCCTCACTATAATAAATTTTCAACCAGTTGTTCAGTTTAAATCTCCCCCCACCCCGACTGCATCATGAAAATACCGACGAATAAAAACCTCTTGAGCTAACAGCACTGATTCCGGCATTTATGTGAAGAATGTGAATTCGTAAACTTACAAAGAGTGTCATTGTAGAAAAAGAGTTTCCTTGAGTTTTATTGTGCGGTTTTATCTCTTGTCACAGGAATAACCTCCCCGATTTTAAAGATATATTGAAAGTTAATGAATGTTCGATAAATATCCGATCAATAGGCTTTTAAGGTTCTAGAGCATTCTAAGTGTTTTCCTTTAAAAATAAAACATGATGAATAACCAAATTGCTGATATTAAGAGTTTCATTTGGAAAGATAAATATTATCAGTGTGCTTTTTTAGACTGGCTTATCCTTTAAATGGAAAAATGGAGTTAGCAAGAAGGAGTTAGCAACTGAGAAGAAAGATTTGGAGCGTCGAAGGAAGAATTAGAGGGAGAGGAGAAATGTAGCTTGGAAGAGAAAGAGAAGAACATCAAGAAGAACATATGTAGATCCGGCTATTGCGAGTAAGTAAGATAAACCTTGAAAAGTTCAACTGGTTGATTGTGGTGGAGTTCCTCTGGTCTCTCCTTCTCCATCAATAAACGACACGCAGCATCATTTATCACTCTTCCCACTAAATGACAAACTCCGCAATGTCTACACTTTGTGTCTTGTACACTCCTCATTTTCCACACTCCCGTATTCAAAACACTTTGCAGTCTACGTTTTCCACATTCCACACTCCTCGTTATCCACAATTCACTCTACACTACACCGCACGTAGCCTGCCCCTCCTCCCTTCTCCCTCGCGCGGTCTCGCGCCCAAATTCCCTACTCCTCCTTCCTCGCGTGCGGTCTCGCGCTCGAATTCCATTCCCCTTCCCTGTCGAACGCCTGCCTCGCAGGCTACAACGCACTCCTCGTTTTCCACAATCCACACTCTCCGTTTTCCACACTCTACTACACACCGCAGTTAGCTTGCCCTCTTCCCTTCTCCCTCGCGCGCGGTATCGCGCCCAAATTCCCTACTCCTCCTCCCTCGCGTGCGATCTCGCGCCCAAGTTGCCTTACCCTTCCCTTTCGAACGCTGCCACGTAGGCCTCACCGCACTCCTCGTTTTCCACACCCGGCACTCCTCCTTTTACAGACAACCATTTATATACTGCCAGTAAAATCGACTTACTTGAAGCTATCTGCAGATTAAGCTACAATAGATGGCGCTGTTTAGCCACACTAAAATTCTTTTCCAAAGACAGTAAAACAGCGATTTAAATGATCATAAGTTGTAAGTAGGATCGTGCTGGAATTTTAATGGTTGATCGGATGTTGAGGCACTTGATCTACAATCTAAAAGTGCTGGAAGTGCTTATCTGATGAATATTATATTGTACGGAATTACGAGTACAGAATTAGTGTACCCGCCGGAAATGGTATTATTCCCAGCAGTATCACTCCAGGTTCAACTTGCATAAGGGCTGTGGTTCATTCTGCTTTTTTGCCATTACGACAAATTCTCACTGCAGTGAGAATCGGAGCGCAGAATTTTGGGATTTTTTTATCACCAAGATGCTGCGTTACATGCTACTGTTCTTTATCGCTGCATTGCCGATTGTCATTCTTCCTCGCACAATAAGCGGCGTACAAGGAGTAAGTCCACCTTTTATTAACTGTAAATTGAAACTGTTTAAAGTATAAATTGTTAAATTGATGGGGTGAACGAAATGAAGCCTCAGGTGGTTTTTGATTCATCTCCTTCCAGTTTGCCTTGTAGCATATATGGGAGAGAATCGAAGGGAGAATTTAACATTAGATCAGGATTCGCATAGTCCTTAATTCCAAACCTCCCTTTGTTTTTCTTTACAATTCTTACTCCCGCATCGTAAGAGATCTGAAAAGTCAGTAACAGATAACGGATTCATTTCACTTTACAGAGTTCACTGCCAAACTACCATGAAGAAAAGAACATGTACCAGAGCTACTGGAAAGATACGAAAATCAAGGAAGTTGATGAAGATGCTAAAATATCAGCAAAAGGTATTACTGAAAAATATACATTAGCTATAGCATTGCGATTATTCATACTCACTTACTTTTTAATTCAAATGTAGTCAAACAATTCCAGGGGCGTGGCCGGCTTTTCGATTAGTTGCACGCTTGGCTGACTTTGATTTCCACATATCCTGAAAACTGCACGCATGACTAGTACGCACTGACCTCACCAACACTTTGAGCTCTTAAGCTTTTTAGCTCACCTCAACAACGCATGATTCATTAAAAGCGGTAGAGTGATCAAACCAAAAATTTGTAGGCCCGGGCCAAGAGGTCTTTATAATGGGCTGCCTACGCCCTTGACGTTTGGAGTTGAATTCCTGAGAACCATATCCAGATTTAGAAAGAGAAAGAAAATTTCGTTGTCGCTTGTTGCGTGATCCATAAAACGTAAAATTAGGCGAGTTCGCGTCGTAGTGGATGACGGCAAAAAAAATGAACAAACCGTGTTATGCACGTGCAGAGTTGTTGTTTTGCTAATTAAACCTATTGTTTTTTTGACGTTCGCTTTGTAGTCACCTAGGTCCGATCTTTAGCAGGGGCACCCAACGAGAGTATAATTTAAAACCACTTAAACATAACATTGTTAAACGTATTTTAGTATTTAAAAGGTAGATATAGGCATATTTTTATCCCCTAAAAATTTTTCATCTGTTCGGATTTTCTAGCTGAAAATAATACGGATCAAAACTTACTTTTTCGAAAATTTCCGCCAGAAAAAAGGCTCCCGAAAATTCTAGGTGACCTTTTTAGGGTAAAAATCAGTTAAAAATAGGCAATTATACCATTTTTTACATGTTCGAAAATCCTAGGAGAGGTAGGCAAGCAAGAAATTTTACAACAAATGTTTCGAAAATTCTAGATCTCAAATAGTCTTCCGAACAGATATTCTTCCGAAAATTGTCGTTGGGTGCCCCTGTTTTAGGTCCATGTTATGATTTCGAATGAGTATGATGGAACTAAGTATGGATTATTATACGTTTCTGGGAAACTGTCCACCTACCCCTCCCCTATAAGCCAACATTTCTGACAACCAGTTACGCACTCAGACGGGTTAGTGGTCCCGCCCATAGTTATAGCCTCCCACTCAGAAAACCTAACCGCGTTCAACCCGCAGTGCATGTGGTTGACCGAAGGAGCGATGTCTGACCAGAAGTGGACGTATTGCATTCTTGGGAAGCGATTTTGCCCAAATGTTTGGGCAAATCGTCTCTATACACGTAAACGCACTTAGCACTGAGACACATTTGGTGGCTTCACGGTATATTAAAAGACTGCGCCTCAATCCCGGTTGACGTGCGCCGTCTATTAACGCCGGTTTAATATCGGAAGCCAACAATGTTCTGTTCTATTTTAGAGTGTTACCATTACACGTTCCTTAACGAGTCCAGCAGAGCAAACTCCTTTTACAACATCAGTATTGACTTCCTTTGTGATGATGATCTTAACGGATGGTATCGCTTTGGGGGAGATGCTGGAAAGCAAATGGCGGATTCATGTGTTCCCGAGTTTCGATGTGGCGCAGAACTGCCGGGTTGGCTGAATGGCAGTCATCCTGAAATAGCTGAGGGTGCTGTCCGACGCAAAGTTTGTTTCCGTTACAAAAACAATTGTTGTGAATACTCAACAAGCATCACAGTCCGTAACTGTGGAGGATTCTACGTCTACCACCTTGGGAAGCCCCCAATTTGTAACTTTCGTTACTGCGGCAACGGAACACACAAACCAAGTGAGAATTTAATTTTCCCGTATAACCTGCTGTGTCAGTTATTCTCAACCTCCTCTTCCCTCAGCCACCAACCCCTTCCCCCTTCGCAATGTGACACCGGAACCTCGGATCCTGCATGGAAGATTTGTTCCTCGGGTCTTCCTCGTCTCTTTTAACGTCTCAAACACGATAATATATTTTCGCTTCTTCGCGTATCAAACACGGTACACAATGTTTCATCGTACATTACCGAGGAAAGCATTAAAAATATCCGAAGCGTAGCCGAGTGTGACAGATTTTTTCCCGACCCCTCTTCAAATACAACGAACTCGAAAATCGTTCCAGATACAAGACTCTGACTACCACTGATGCCTCATACTATCATTACAAACAGCCAGATGGTGTCTGCCATTACACTCAAACTACTCACTCTTAGTCTCGCAGTTGTGGGCCAAATGCCCCCTACGCCGTAGCCATAAAGTTTCAAGTTTTCGTGTGCGACACATGAATATGGTGCTTGAGGACCTGCACTAAGCCGTGTCGGTCCTGTTGTCGTAGCTAAGGACTTTAATTTTGTTGCTTTTATTACTCTTCGGCACTTTTCCTCGACTTCCTTTCTTATTTTAAGCACCTTGCCTTTACTTTAAGGGTTAAGAATATTATGAAATTGCGTTTCTATCTTATAAGGATTCTCCTATCAGAATGGAAAAGTAGACGTTTCGAAGACAAGGCAGGAATGGAGTCGCAACAGCAGCAAGTGTGAAGTGCCGACTCACTGTACATTGCCACGTTGCACAGATGTGACTTTTCATCGCGAATTCGTTGGATCACGGACTGTAAGTATTTATGACTGCATACCAAGATGTGTTTCCGCACTTTTAAAATGGACTGAGCTATGAGCTTAAACTTTACGTTATCGTTAAATTAATGAACAAGGCTTCCCCGGGGAATTTTAAATGAGTCAAGGAACTAATGTGTATTCCAACCCTTCATCAACTAAGAGTCAAGAATCGAAAAAAAATGATAATAATTCGCCATATTTTGGGTAATGTTACCAGACAGTTTCCTGTTGGAGTTAATCGCAGAATAGCGATTTCTCAGTTGAAATGACTTCAAGTTAGACCATAGAAGCACTCGGTATTTTCTTAGTGAAAATAATATTGTAAAGGAGACAAAAAAAAACGTTACAACGGTCGATCAAAACGACTAAGAACAAGTACCTCGATTGACTGACAGTGGCATATCAACGGCACAGGAGCGCTTTATCTGTTTTTACTTATACGTATTTCTAACCGATGCATTTCAGGTCCGCGTTTTTGTGTCACTGAATCATGAAGAAAACTCGTCGATGGCTCACACGCCCTCGGCTCTGTGGGCAGAATCCATCAATACAGTTGGATTTAAACTATGTTCGCGCACGGCGGGTAATGAAAACGACACGGGAATGATCAACTGGTTAGCGTTCGAAGACCAGCCAAGCACAGATGTAACGCATGGAAGCGTTGCTCTTGGTGGAATATGGACAACAGAAACCAAGTGTGAAAAAGTGGCCTTTTCTCAGGTTAGATCATGAAATTAGTTAACGATCTGTTGAAAATAAAGTACAAAAGTGCTGCTTGTAAGAACAACACTTTTTAGCAGGAATGACATTGTGCTTTCTGTGATTTCTCAAGGTTTTTTGGTATGTAACACGTTAACGTCAATCAGTGGCGGACGGAGGATTTTGTGATAGAGGGGACCTAGAAATATAGTAACTGTATACAGTGGTAATATGAGCACGATAGCGCCCATCAGGACTGCGAACGGCGCACTTTTCTAGGGAGTTTCGGGCGCATGGCCTCCGCGAAAATTTTTGAGATTGAAGTTCTCTGAGATGCAATCTAGTGCATTCTGGACGCTTAAATTTTACGATGCTAGCAGGAGCCGACGCGATTGCGGCGGGAGCACAACCTCCCAGCAAAGGCAGCAATATTGTCTCCCTGAAAAATTGTCAAATCCAGTTTGTTTCAGAAGGATATTTACTGCATGCATTCCGGGAGGTTTGGTCATTTGCGACCAAAAATCTAGGCTTCGAACACAGATGCAAAGAAGATTTATAGTAAAAAAATTCAACAAAGGAAATGCATCCCAAGGACGTGACTCTAAGACCAATCACAAGTAAAATCATTGCAGGGGATTGATAAATGTCATCCTTCTCTTGTTGCGCTTGGCATAGTCGTCAATAATTGCATCATAATACAGAGCAACGTCCTTGTGAATAAAGAGCAGCGACAGTGCGTTAAGGCGGTCTTCTCTCATGGTACTTCTAAAACAACTCTTTACAAAGCGCAGTGATGAGTTGCTACGTTCCACAGTTGCACTTGTGACATGGCCGATCATTAGGAGCCGCAGAATTGTGTGGAGTTTGGAGTATAGGCCTTTGTTGCAGGCTGCCAATTCTTCTTGTAAAATGGAGGCTTTTTCTGTTCTATTGATCCTGAAAATGAAAGCAACCACTTACACATATCGCAAGACAGAAATGGTTTCCTTCGCGTACGACTGAAAAAACGTTTCATAACTATGTACATGAGTACATATAAACTTAGTGAAACTGTGCTGTATTCTTAGTAAATTTGAAATAAAATTACGATACCCAAAGCGCTTCCACAGCTCTGGCTCCTGAGACGCACTGCTTGGCAATGGAAGATCGGGCAAATAGTGACGAATAACTTTCTCTTGAGAAGACTTTTAAAGCTTCTGCAAGTTGGCAGGTATCAGTAGCATCTTTCAGTTTGTCGGTTGGAAGCTAGTTTATAAGGGCGGATGATTCGAACAACATTCGATACATTTTCTCCAGTATTAACAATGTTTATTTAAGAAAATATAGTTAAGTAACAAAGCTCGACGTACCATCCGACACACGTTTACAAAAGAAAAAAATTCCCGCACAAAACGGGGGGCATGGGCCTCCTGGGCCCACCCCTTTATCCGCCCTTGTTAACGTTGTCAAAACCAAGGCCTCTGTCAAGGATTAACAGATGGATCAAATTTCAGTCAATCTACGTCCATTTCATTGTCCATAGGCTCATTTGACCTCGTATTTTGTCTTCCAGAGCTTTGCCTCTAAGCCGTACGTGTTTGTTTCCGCAAAATACGGCCGCAGTACAAAGCCAACTGATGCTGTTTATGTATGGTTGGAGAATGTAAATTCTGAAGGTTTAGAAGTTTGCATCAGGGAATTCTTGCCTTTTGATGGAAAACACAGAGATACAATTGTGGTACGTGGGAATAACGATAAAGTATACACGTAACATAGATATGTTTTTTTGTTTTCGGGAATCCATCGTCATTTCACCAGCTGTGATCTAGGAATAGGTAGTGTCTGACGTCCCACAAGGCTCCATATTAGGTCCTTCTATATTTAATTTGTACTTAGCAGATCTCTAGGACCACATACTATGCCAGTGTTTAACAGGTTATCTTTTTGAGGTTAATGCGTTTTTAGAATTTCTGCAAAAACCGGAAAGGGAAAAGTAACAACCTCTCTTGATATGAGGCATGAGCTAACCAGTGCTTCGAAGGATATCAACTAAAACAGTAAAATGATGATGAATTCTCCAACTTAATTTAGATCATTTTACGTTTCTGGGAAACTGCCCACCTACCCCTCCCCTAAGCCAACGTTAGCTCTTACTTCTCACTTAGGGCAAATCCATCAAATGATCCCTTGGATCATTACACGTTTCTGGGAAACTGCCCACCTACCCCTCCCCTAAGCCAACATTAACACTTACTTCTCACTTAGGGCAAATCCATCAAATGATCCCTTGGATCATTTACGTTTCTGGGAAACTGCCCACTTACTCCTCCCCTAAGCCAACATTAGCACTTACTTCTCACTTAGGGCGAATCCATCAAATGATCCCTTGGATCATTATACGTTTCTGGTTTTCTTTCACCGACAGGACTGGTTCGCATTCCTCAGGCTTGACAACGTGACTGCCGGAGAAAAGTTCTTTCCAAATGACGGATACCCGTCAGCTGAGGACAACTATGGCTTCTGCCAGGTGAGTGGTAGCTGTCAATTAGCTGTCAAGGTAACAAAGACCAAACTACTTGAGTGTTTTGTTTGTGCTTTACTACGTTAATCGATGAGAACCACGATCCTTTAGCCCCTGCCACCGGTCGAAACTATCTCTTGTTACGTCCGTCTGCGAAACAGCGCAAGAGTCCTTGGTCTGGGCCCCTACCTGTTTAACAGGATTTGAGTACGCGCCATAATTGGTCTGTTTAAAATGCCATTGTCGATTTGACAGTCAGGTTGATGGGAAATACAAAACGTATTTCAGAACAAGGATATCCAAGGAAGGAAAGAAAACCCCGGAAAGGAATCCGCAGAACAAGGATATCGGCACACTTCGCAGACGTTACTAACACTGAGGTTAAATTACGTTTGCTACGCAGGCTACGATTCTTAATCGTGTTGAATTCCTTCTTTCTTACAGGACGTTTCTTTCAATAAAACATTCCACGAGTCGCCAGTTGTCCTTGTTTCTGTCAATCACCGATACGATCGCCAGGCGAAGGGGCGGTTTCTCCCGGAAAATAACATAATCTCGACCTGGGTGGAGGTAGGTTTGTGTTTCGTTCTCTATACTCACGTCATTAGACATTCCCAAATAGCAAAACTTTTAAATTGTAAACCACGGTTACACTTAGGTGTGTTCATTTCCTGCCGTTCTCTTTTTTTTTATTTTTAACCTGTCGCCAGGTTTTTATTATTATTATATTTTTTATTACAGCAAGTGCAAAAAAATAACATAACATATGATAATGGAAAAGAAACGTTTTTTTTTTTTCGTTTCTTACTGCTGTTCTCCCTATTAGCATGAAAACGATTCTCACCAGCATAATTAGAATCTGCTAAAGTGAAAACGCACTTCTTTTGTATTATAATAACTTGCTTGTACTTGTCTCTCTTTGCAGAACGTTGGCTTGCAATCTATGAGGATATGTGTTAAAGACCTCAGTGGATCTGGTCGTATCCATGACCCACTTATTGTAGCCTATGCTGTTGTTGGAGGTACGTTTTAGACTTAGGCCCTTTGAGAAAGCTCCGCGCTCGTTGGTTGAATTGAAATTCCTTTAAACTCAACTCTACTAAAATATCCATCCCTTTCTATTTTCAACATAGACATAGATCCTTGCCTTAACGTGCAATGCCCTCGATTTGGAGTCTGCAAAGCATATAATGCGTATGCCGGTCGCTGTGAATGTAATGACCAATGTCCATCGTATCAAGATCAAGTGTGCAGTGCGAGTGGTACGACATACGACAATCAATGCTGGCAGAAGCTCGGTTACTGCAAAGGACTTGAGAGCGACCCCCGTATCTACCATCCGGGAAGCTGTGAAGGTAAGCAAGACCGTAAACTGCCGCTTCTAAGCCGTTTCAGCTGCCCCTGGATATAAGGCCCCCCCCCCCCCCCCACCATTTTTTATTAACGTTTTAAATCTGAAACAATGGTAAAATGTGGTAGATTTTGAAAACCTGCTTCCCATTATATAAAACACGCAGAATTATGGTAAAAATGCGATAATTAGTCTCCAGGGCCGAGTTGTTCAAAGCTGGGTTAAGATAACCCAGGGTTAGTGCGAGATTTGAATTCAGATATGAAAGCTTAAAAAGCATTTCAGTTTCAATTCTTTTTGCCTACAGGTTGATGATTGGAAGCTCTACAAATAACAGAGAAAATTATCCGAGAAAATGCTTTTGAGCACAAGAAAACTAAACCAGGATTAAATTTAACCCTAGGTTAAGCGCTAATCGGCCTTCGAACAACTGGGCCCAGGAATACCTTAATAACCAGTAAATGTAAAACTTACTATGATCAGTTACTGCTAAAGATGTTCCGAAGAATCTCCGAAGTGCTGTTTCTACTCTAGTTATAAGCCCTGGCGGGTATAGGCCCCTCCGTTTATTTATAACAGAGTACTCCTAAAACCCCATACGAAGATGTATAAGCTCAGGTCTTGCGACAGTTCACGCTATGCTGCAATAAAATAACTTGGAGTAACACCAAGCTGATATTTGGTGAAACATGAACAAAGTGAGACGGATTGACATCCCTCGTGGCTTTGCAGATGTAGCGAAATTTTCAAAAACCCAATTTGAAGTGGCTCTGCTCAACAAAGTCACGTTATTACGCATCCTCGTTGTTGTCAGCACTGTTGCTTTATGTGAAAGTACTGGATACAATAAGAGCTCTAGCAAATAAATTCATGGGCGACAGACTGTAAATATAAGTTGCTCCTGTAAATATCTAAATGGAGGAAGTAATCATCAGTATAATGCCTAAAATGCGATTAAATGGACCATTAGTTTTTACTCTTTTAAATCCTTAGGGAGTGGCCATGGCCACCCACAAAAAGAGCAGCACATGTACTGATCACAGGACATTTTTGTAGTAGTCATTAACAACACAAAACAAAAAGGAAATTCCTAACACTACAACTGAATAAGCAACGCAAGCTCACTAGAAAATATTCCCCCCCAAAAAATACGGCATAAGCAAACTTGGGCGCGCATCGGTATCCAGCTGAGCGGAAGCGCAGCGCATATGAATTAGAGACATTGAAATCATGAGATTATTCACATAATAATAATAATAATAATAATAATAATAATAATAATAATAATAATAATAATAGTTTATTGATATCCCTCTCGCAGCCTAAAGGCTGAATTACAAGGAAGGTCAGTGACACTAACAGAAGACAATACAATACAAAAACAATCAAATAGATAATTATGTAAATATGATTATAAGCACTACATGAACCAAATAGTATTTTAAGTTGATAATGTTTTTGTTGAACAGTTTTTCCTATTGTGCGGGGCCGAGAGGACCTTCTCCGTGTTCCAGAATGGCTCGACTCAAGTTGTCAGACCGTCACATTTCCACCATACCGGTTCTACCCGGATAAACAGGTTCATGTCCAAATAACTGTCAATCACATCAAATTGAATGACTCTGTTAAAGTCCACGACGCGGTGACTGCATGGACAGAAAACATCAGCCCAAAAAACTTTACAGTTTGTGCCTTGCAAGCAGGAAGGAAAAAAGAGAAATTTACCCCTTTCGCCAGCATTGATTGGGCTGCCTATCAAGGAGGACCTCCTGAAGCACTTACGGGAACGGTTAATTTGCCCAAATGGTGGAGTGGTACAAACTGCGAGAAAGTGACGTTTCCCAAGGTATGATGGGAACATTTAAATGTTTCACGAACGGTTTTTTTTTGTATGCAGAAGTGCCGAATAATAATCATGACGATGAAGGGAATTTTGCATGGGCTTAATTGGTGTCTGCTACATGAAACACAAATACTAAACAAACGGAAAATCATCGTAAAATGATGCGCAAAGTTAACGTAATTGATAGTTTATATCGGCATATTACCTAAAACCTAGTGGCAGACCGCAACATGTGCAATACCGTATGGAATTTTTGTTCTTTCTTTACATCCTCGCTCGCTTTTCTTTCCAATAATCCTAAACCATCTATATCACTCTTTCAACATTCTTTAAAAACTTGTAAGGTCCCGTCGAGTGAACACCACGATGGATTGATTTATCTTACAGCCTTTCGTCCACACTAAACATGATGAATTGTTCACCCAAAACCGCACTTTTCGGAAATGCTTTTCATAGATCTCTAAAAACTCACTGTATTCGTTTTTGCCCAAAAAGATGCGTTTTGAAATTTAGTAGGACTAGTGTGAACTCGTGTGGAAGGAAAACATTTTTTATTGCGATTTCCAATTTCTCAATTTTCCAGTTTTTTATGATTAAAGTGGACGGTGCGCGTAAAATACCCTCCTTAACTCAATCTTTTTCAAATTGCTTTTTAGTTGTTGTTATTTTCAGAACATTCCAATTTTGACAAACTCATTCGCTTTTTCATCAGGGAAATTTCACTGAGGCCCCAGTAGTCCTTGTGACTTCAGAGCACCTGAAAACAGGTCAAGACTATGATGCCGCTCTCATCTGGACCGAAGACGTAACAAGTAGCTCATTTCAAGTTTGTCTTCGAGAACTGCAAAACTTCGATGGTAAACACGAGGATATTAGTGTGGTATGTGTCAGAAGTAAAACTAGAGGCATATTTATTGCTCTTAAACGGAAAGAGAGACCTGGATAATCATTTCTTTCATGAAAAGTTGTCGCTAAGCACGATTCTTTGGGCAACATAATAGCCGGCATAATAGCCCAAGTCGTCTCAGACAGACTATCGACACAGTTATATAGAAACACTTCTGATGCGTTGCGAGACTATCCAAACGATTGAGGCGATCGCAATTGCCTGGATACGACTGAAGTTTTAAATATTCGTTCAGAACGTCGGGATCCGGTCCAAGTCGTCGAAGTACATTGATTGAGGCTATAAAGACGATCTGGACGAGTGTATGGAAACCAAGCCTTTAATTAATCGTACAATCTTTCGCATTTACCAACTTGTGCCAATTCAATTCAATTCATTTCCTCAAAATTTATTTGTTAATCTTAAAAAATTTCATGCCTTTATAGGTATATACGTTCATTTTATTTGGTTAATATTAAGGTTTGAGTATGGTGGCCAAGTTAACCATTCAGTTTTCTGGTTGGCCCCCATATTGCAAAATACGATTTTTTTAATACAGGCGGAAAAGAGAACCAAACGAGACGTTGTGGAACCGTATATTTGGGCGTCAATGAACGAGGCGTGTGTGAAGTGTTTTTGTGTATTGGGATGTGTTAGTAGTGCAGTAGCGTTGTATATTTTAGGGGTTGGTTGAGATACTTGAAGTGGAAGGCGTGGAGTTATATTGGACGTGGATTGGTAAGATAATGACTGTACTTTGTTAATCAGTGAAACTGGTTTCTCATAGAATTTAATATGAAGTAACAAAAACTAATTTTTTTGGAAAGTAAAAGTGATTTTAGGTGTTGCTGTGAGGTAGTTGTGGGTGTGCTGATTTCGTTACGAAGGGATAGTGTAGTTTCAGTCAGCTAAAACGAAGTGGTGGTTTTAAAAGATCTTATCAACAGTCGAAAACATACTTGTAGTTATTTTAAACGTTGTTAGGCTTTCTGTTTAGGATTGTTTTTCGGTTATTTTTTATAATATTTGTATGAGGATAACGTAGATAAAGGAAAGTTCATTGAGCTATTTTGAAAAAATAGCTCATATGTCAGTGGTGTGAGTGTATGTATCTTTGTGGCTTTGTATCTTTGTGGCCTTGTATGTTGGGATGTTTGTTGCAAGAGCCAATAAGGTTGAAGGTACTATGAGTTGATGCTTAGGAACCAATGAGATCTTGGCATCTATTTAAACATGGCATTGGTAAAGGTCGAACAAGGGCACTTTGAGACCACCATCTTTATTCTTCACAATTTTTTCGTCTTTTATTACGGCTACAGGTGTTTGGAAGAATTACATTAAATATCTTCATGATTCAAACGCTGCGTACAGTGATGCAGCTGTTTAAGGGTTCATATTTTAGTATGAATGCTGCTTCAAGGCATTTCTGACCTAATTCGGCTATCAGTACAACGCACGTCAGTATGAGTTCTGTTTCACCTGCTCATGGGTAGAGTATAAAAGATCATATATTTTCAAAACTCTTCCAATGAAGCAATAATTGATATTTAGATATAGACTTTAATTCGAAAGTATGCGCCCTATAAAATGTGGTTTTAGAGGTTTAAAAAGGCAGCTTATTTTTGTGAAAGCTGTACCGAGTATTGTTAATCCTGTAAACAAGCTTTAAAAATATTATTCTCTCGCTTACAAAGTTCAACAGACCTTTTTCGTTCTGGCAAAACCAAAAAAAAAAATGAATAATAAGGGAACAACATGATACATCCTTCCTGCATACTAAGTATTATAGTTTCTGAAACGTATTTTATTTAGTAAAGACGCGTAACTTAAATAAAAACAGTAGCGTTAGGGAATAAAATTGGAAGAAGCTAGTTGACACAATAATTAGATACTGCTGTATTTAGTGGAGTAACATGATACAAGTAGAAATATATTTCGGCAGTTTAATAATTTTCTTGGAAGTTAATAAATGTTAGGCTATCAACCTTGACGTTGCATGAAACATAATTTAATTGCATTTAATTTAATTTAATTGCATTTAATTTGATTTCTGAAAATCGCTTGAGAAAATTTTGTAGTAAACAATTTGCCATTTTTTTTAACGTACGAATTGTAAAAGGGCCAAAGACCAACATCTTCACGTGCAAATTGTGTGCAAGAGTTATTTTTATAATTCTGTTTACTAGATTACTGTGTGATATCTCGAATTCCCTCACGTACGAACCACGAAAGGGGGCAAAGTCCAACACTTTCACGTGCCAGCTGTGTGACTGTACATCTCATGCAGATTGGCTTTTCACAATGATAAATAGTAACTTGGACGTATGAAGACCTATTTCGTTTTGTAACCAATGCCTTAAAAAAAGCTCTTGTCTTTTAAGAAGCAATAGCTTTTAAAACATGAAGAAATAAGTTGTCGGAGTTAAAGACTGCTTCACTGAGTAGAATCGCACGTGAAAACCTCGTGAATTATGATGATGCAACCATCTACCACAATGATAAAAATCCTGGTATTTCGTAACTATTCAGTATTCGATGAGTCACATTTTGGCTTAAGAAACTCCGAGGAAACCTTAGAGTTTTCCTTCTAATCAACGTTTGGTGAGTACAAATTTATTTTACTTTAACAATTTGTTCAACTTGCACCAGATGTAACAGGGAAAGGCAGAGGAAAGTGAATATATAGGTTGAGGATCGACTCAGCTGAGCATTTCGCGTTTTCATTTATGTAGCGCAATACCCAGTTTCGCACAAAAACCAAATCTGCGTTTAGGATGAAAAAGGTAGATTCATCATTCTTGGTACGGTTAGACCGAAGAATTCAAAATAGCTCATGCACGTTTAACGTGCCTATGTTTTCAGAGAAGTGGGTATGAAGATGTTGGGAGGGGGGGGGGGCTGAAATTTTGTGTGTCTTTTTTTGTGCGAGGACAATTATTTTCTAAAGGAAAAGTCTAAATTATTTAATAGTTTCACTGAACCTTGTTTTTTCAATACGTTTGATTTCTATTCCCCATTTGTTTGCTGTGCCTTATCTGTGCGATGCATGTAACGAGGATATGTGCTGTGTCGTGGCAAATCGCGCGGCAGACATTCTAGTCACGTCGCCTGGTTTGTTTACGTTCGCACGTATTGCGTGCCTATTGCAACTTTGAATCAAAACAAGCGATCTTTGGGAGACGCCCAAATAATAACAATTACATTAAAATAGATGTGAAAAGTGGTTGATATATTTTCCTTTTTAAAGTGGAGGGGAACAAGTTCCTTCTTCAGAAGGTTCTAATAACCTGCTTAGTAGTAGCCATACAGCCCTATCAAACGTGATCGGCCGCCAAAACGACAAACGGCCGGAGTCTACAGAAAAATCGCTGTATTGAAAACAATTATTATAAAAGGACTGAATCACGATTATAATATCATTAAAGAGTCAATGTAGTTGACAACCACTAATTTCGATGAATTCTTGTTTGCAGAACTGGTTTGCGTTTTCTAAACGGCTGAAAAAGCCGCTGTTTATAGAGCACGGCGGCATAGATTTTCTAGGCACCAACAACACAAACCCACCACCCTTGGATGAAAATAATAATGCATACTGCAAGGTAAGAATAGGTTGAGCGCTTTCAAATCAAAAATCAAAACATTTCTTTTTAAGCGTGCTTTTCATTTGTAATTTTGTTTTTTGTTTGTTTGTTTGTTTGTTTGTATTTTTTTGTCATTTTATTTTTATTTTATTTTATTTTTAATTTTTTTTGTAACGAATAAGTAATTGTAATATTTTTTAGGTGGCTATTGTAATGATTGTAAAGCGCTTTGGATCGCTAAGAGAAAGGCACTATATAAATGTATATTATTATTATTATTATTATTAATACGTATCACACTTATCAGTTATTATACGATTCGTTGTCAAACGTTACGCACAGTTTTGTGGAACTTTAGCGAAGGAATGGTGAAACGTTTTAACTAAATATTTTCGGGTATTTCTTGTTTTTCAGTTCGTGTTATTCACAAGAGGTTACAGCTCGACTCCAACAGTGCTCATTGTTGCCAATCACAGCACTAACGTATCCGGGAACTCAGCACCAGTTCACAACGGTATTTCCACGTGGATTGAGGTAAAAATTGCTCTAGTGTGACACTATTTCAGGTCAGTTGCAAGGGTAGCGGAGCTTTCCGCAGATCATTAAAGAAAACTTCCATTAGCGCTGTGAATAGATACGTTGACAATCAAAAAAACTGGATGTTAAAGAAAGGATTAATTAAAACGAAATTTATTTAGATAGGAACAATAAGACAAAAACTAGGTAAAATTTTAAATATTGCACATAGTAGTACTTTTGGTGAATATGACATCGGTGCAAGCGCAGCTTTGCGCCTTAAAATCTGTGCACGTGGTTTGATAATAAGTTATTGCAGGAACCTCTTGTCGCCCGCAATCCTAATCTCCAGGTTGTTATTACGCATGCGTCGCGTGTTTGTAGCCAGCATTCGTTTGGAAATCCACTCATTCTTGTCCCCAGAGCCACCACGTGACCAAGAAACGACGGGCTCCGGGGACGAGAATGACTTTCACTAAGAATGTTTGGAATGCACATAACGCAATTAGATCACGCGCGTTTGAACCTTCTATCTCTCGTAATCTGATCACGTGTGTTTTGACGATCTGTCACGTGAAACTTGTGCAAAGCACAGCGCTTTAGCGAAAGCGTTTTTACCTTCGATCGTTGGCGCCCGCACTCCGTAACCTTTGGTTATTTAATACTAGTATTAAATACCTTAACACGTGTTACTCAATTTTGTAAAGCACCCTTCTTCGTTCTGGCCTGAAACGCAACTGGAGGAATGGCGCCACCTGATATTAGGAATGAAATTAAGCCCAAGTCCTCTTACAATCTTACTCCAATCGTAGTTTGTTACTGAAGCCACCCAAAGGCTTTTTTCGTTCATGGAATAGTTTACCCGCTAAATTGCACAACTCCAAAGAAACACCTTTTTCGGGAAGTTTAAGTATTTTTGGCTAGGAGCTTTTATTGTATTACGTTTACTCATTAACATTATTTGGTTTAATTTATTTTTATTCCAGTGCATTTTATATCGTATATTTATTACCAGCTACTTAATAGATTTTCCCCGTTATGTGTAAATAGTGCGATACAAGTAATTGAATTTATTGTTATCATCATCATCATCATCATCATTCATCGGAGCATCTGTAAAGATCATGATATAGAGATTACAGACAAATGGTACGAACACGAGCCAGAGACCGTAATGCACGATAAAGATAACAACATCACCATCATGTGGGACATGTCAGCTGTCAATACTGATAGAACTATAACAGCGAACAGACCAGAAATCATCCTTAAAGATTAAGTGAATTCCACCTGCAAACTGATTGATATGACTATTCCATCAGAGAGAAACATCGCACTGAAGTAAACTGAAAAAAAAAAAAAAGTACAAAGACCTAGAACTAGAAATACACAGAATGTGGCATATGAAAACCGTAGTGATCCCTGTGGTTGTTGGTGCGCTTGGTACAGTGAATATGGTAGAAAACATCAAGAAAGTATCAGAGAGGACTACTATGACAGAGATTCACAAGATCTGCATGCTGGGATCTGTGCGAATCCTCAGAAAGGTGCTCAGTGTATGAACAGAATGATTGACTTGAGTGACTGACGCTCTAAGTGCATGGTTTGCGCCCGGCTGATGCACAAAAAGAACACCAGCAAAGACTTTGATAAAAGGGATAATAATAATAATAATAATAATAATAATAATAATAATAATAATAATAATAATAATAATAATAACAATAATAATACCGTGATATAAGATATACGTGATAAGTAAGAAAGGACATTGCACTTGTCATTTTCTGAACTCGTCCACCGCCAAACGCCAGTTCTTTTAGCTCCAACAGTGCCACTTGACGTCTGTGTATCTATGTTTTGTTTTTTTCTGTTTTTAGAACATCAATGCCTCTGGATTCAGAGTCTGTGTCAAAGAGTTGTTTGAAACCAGATATGATCCCTTGTCAGTGAGTTATGTAGTACTTGCAGGTTAGTAAATACTAATAAATTTGTTCTGAACTGATAAGTTATTTCGAATAAACATACCAAAGGTCGTATTTTCGTGGGCTCTGTGCACACGTGCACGTTTAATCTCCCGTTTTCTCGTTACCAAACACATTGAAAGCGGATTTTATACTAGCTGCCGAAAAAGTTCGGAACATAAAAAGCCCCCGTCACTTGTAAGCCCTTCGAACATAAGCCCGCAAATTTGTGTCCCAAAAAGGCCTTTTATAAGACTGCCCCCCTCCCCCTTATAGATGAGCCCCTGGAGGGTGGGGGAAGGTTTTTATTTGGGAATCACTCTCACAATGCAAGCGGAAAATCGTTCAATATCGTTTTCAAACATTTACGTACTTTGTAATGTTTATGGGGTCTAACAAAATGCTCGTTAATACCTGACGACGCCCAGGACGTAAGGATCCGCGAACGCGAAACTGATTTTATGGTTTTTGATATTTTTACCACATATAGATATCTGTGATCCTGGCTGGAGCTACTTTAATGGATTTTGCTATGCAGTCAGCAAGAAGTGCGCAAATTGGACCGAAGCTCTGGCTAATTGCCGGCAGAAAAACGCAAGTCTCGTCAACGTCTACAGTAATGAGGAAAACGTATTTATACAACGTCTTCTCAATGGAGCAAAGTCCTGGCTGGGATTAAATGACATTTCCAGAGAGGGAACGTTCACCTGGGCAGGCAGCCGGCCAGGAAACTTTACAGCTTGGGCCAAAAACCAACCAAATAATGTTGGAGATGAAGACTGTGCGCATACACTTGGCATTGGACACAACTACAAGTGGAATGACGTGAAGTGCAGTGACTGTCATCAGTATACCTGCAAAAAAGGTCAATGGAAATTACATAAACAACCAAGAAGTCTTTTTTATAAGTAGGTTATATAATCCGGGTGAGTTGAGTCCCGTTTAAGACTGTTGGCGGTGAGAATGACTGCTGTTTCAACAACCTCGTGCATGCTGAAGAACTTTATAAACATCACCCGCCAACAAGCCGGTCTTTTGCCTGTTTGTTGTAGCCTGTCCCAGCGCGCAGCGCGAAGTAAAGAGAGGAGTGAAGAAAACAGTCTTCCCTCTTCGTTTTTCTTCGATTTCTTCACTTCGCTCTGCTCTCCACTAACTAAACACCTGGAACAGGCTAGCCTGTTCACAGAACCTCTATTTTCTGTGCTTCACGCTCGCTCTCGCTTTCATCAAATCAGAGTAGAAAAACATCTGCAAACAGGCTTGGAACCCGGTTATAGACCCTTGATACATCAAAGTCCGTCTATCATACAACTATCCCCCAAAGGGGAGGAGAATAGTGGTGGCTCTAATAACGAGACGCGAAGCGTCGGGGTATATATCGAGCGCTATGAACCGACCCTGAGGGGTTATTTGTTTTAGTATTTACATACGAAATCAGTCGGATAAAAATCAAAAAGGAACTTTTTTTGTAAATAAAAGACGTCGCTTAGTTAGAGTTTGTTTGCGTTTAAATTGAAAGTGTTTCAGGGATCAATTGTTATGGTTTTGTTCCAAATTCAGTAAGAAAATTCTTTTCTACTGACCAGTAAACACCGACAAACCAAATTTGTTCTCTTTCTTGGTATTTGTTGGTGCAGCTGCTTCATTTACCGCTAAAATTTCATCTTTCGAAACTGTTGCGAAACGAGACGCAGAATCCTGTCCCAAAACAGTGAATATCCAAGGATATTCCGAGTTACGGAAGACAATCAGAACGCGCGAAAATTGCTATCCACTGATTTGGTGAATACTAATAAAAACTAGGCTGTGCTCTTTTTTTGAACTACATCTTCCTGTCTCGATATCAGATAGCACATCCACCGCTCCAAGAGACTATAAAGGGGACAGAGAGGGCATCCCCCATATACACCCTATTCCATAGGTAATTCGTCTCGAGTTATTTTTAACACCACAGATCTCAAGGGGGATTAGACAACAGCCAATCACATAGCGCGAATGTGTTCCGCGTGGATGACCCACGCTGAGAGCCACGCGTCCTTCACGAAATGAAGCTCAGAAAGAGAAATAAAATTTCGTCGTTGCTTATTTACGTCCTCCATAAAACGCGAAATTAGGCATTTTCACGTCGTATTTCGTGCAAAAACGGGAAAGAAATGAACAAAAAAGTGTGTTGCACGTGCGAAGTTGTTGTTTTGCTAATTAAACCTATTGTTTTTTTGACGCTCTAGTTGTCGTCCGCGTCGTTGGATCTTAAACTCCCTAAATTGTACCAACGACTGGTTTCAATAGGCCGGCGAAATTTCTCATTTTATTAAAACACTGAGGTTACGACAACTTCGAGTTAAACTGATTTCACGGGTTGTCAAAGAGTCCAGCGATTCCTTTTTCCCAGGTGAGCGCCGACTCATTTCGCTTCAATATTCAGGAATGCTCTCGATCTTTTTACGCTTTCATTGCCTCTCGCCCGACATGTTGTGCTCGGCGTTTGGTCATGCGAAACCTCCACGAAACATCCACGCCTCGCGCGAGGTAACTTTATCCCGATTCTAAAAATAACTCGAGACGAATTACCTATGGAATAGGGTGTATATGGGGGATGCCCTCTCTGTCCCCTTTATAGTCTCTTGACCGCTCTTATTCTTTCCCTGTCTTTCTCCATGTTTTTAGCTCTCTTGAAGCGTTTGCCATGATTACCTTGGTAATAAGAATCAAATATTGCTTTACACCTTATAATATTTTTTTTTTCTTGAAATTTTTTTTTGGTTTTCTTGTTTATGCTTTAACAGACCTGAATGCGTGCAGCGGCAACAAGTTCTGTCATCTAAAGGCTTATTGTACAAATCTGTGGGGTTCGTTTAACTGCACCTGTAACCATGGCTACGCGGGAAATGGATTTAACTGTATAAACGGACTAGGTACATAAGAGACATTTTAACAACATAAGAGACTTACATTTTGAATGAAAACTAATAGGAGTTAAACGTTTCTGAAAACTGTTTCTAACCTGTCCAAACTATATGTCTTCCATACGGTAGGGTTTTCAGGCACGTACTCTTCTATAGTGTAAACTGAAGACTGTTTTCCAGTCTTGCTAGATCACTTAGGTATATCAATTTGACAGATTTTCAATCGCTGCCGAACTGTTATAAATCTGTGTTTGTCGTTAACATATACAAATATTTTATATTTTTTTTTTTTTTTTTATATACAAATCAAGGGATTGCGTCCAAGGAGGTCTGCGTCGCGACGGGATTAATGGTATCAAGGCTTCCCGCGTTGCACCGGCTGTAACTGAGACACAATTATTTTGATTGAATAAATTTCTTACTGTTAACTGTTTTTACGACTAACGGCTAAAATTTTCGCATTTACACCAATGGACCAAAATCTTTGGCTGTTTTAAGGCTAGCTCTTAACTCCATAGAGACCCTCTTAGCAGCGTCTACCGGGAGTCCGAGGATGGGCGAAGCGGGATTACGCTCTTTTACGCCCGTTAAACGATCCAAGTTTTCGTCCAACATCGTATTTGTCTTGCACAAAATGTGTTGGGTTATTCTGACACCAAATCAGATTCATTCTTGCACCATAGTTATTGCAATCGACCTTCTTTTCAGGATTACAAGACTCTGCTATTGTGGGAAGCAACATAAACCACTTGACCTTGTTACTTAACTGGCTTAAACCAGTGGCAAAAAGCGTCAATCCTTTCTGGAAACACTGTTGGCGTGCATCCGTGTACGGCTGGGCTGCACGTTCATTTCACTACGGATGTGACGGCAAGGGCCCGACTGTGACAATAATAAGGGTCGGGAGATATATTTTCGGAGGATACACTAGTAAATCTTGGGGTAAGTGCGCATTGTAAACAGAGATATTACGATAACACTTTTTCCGCTACTAGCACTAAGAAGTTATATGTAAATGTACAGGTGAGCAATATGGTGGACAATATGGAATCTGTTGACCCTGCAATGAAGGCGTGGTTTTAGCCAGCTAAACAGGTTGAAATTTCATGTTGTCATCGACTATTGAATCTTTGGAAAATGAGGTAACATGGCCCTCTGCACCTACTACCTTACTTTTCATTACAAAAATTGTGTTAAAAGACTTTTAAAAAATATGTATTATTTTCATGCACTGTACTCACTATATGTCTTTTCATTGGCTAAGAGCCTACAGTTCATTTTGGAAATCAGCTTAAAATACAGACAAGAACCCCATAGTGGAGGTTCATTGGGCTGCCGACTGCGCGGTCTACAGTCTACGTGAAAAAGCGTTATTTTTTTCCACACGATAAAAATATTCAGTTTTAAGATTTTTTTTGGTATTTTTCCTTAACTTAAAGGAATAAATTGTTTTGCATTTTGACCCAAAAAAGTCTGATTTCATCGGCACGCACTTTAAACAATACGAAAAGATGAAACGATCGATATCACGTATTTTACCATGATACTAATTAACAATAGGCTGATTTAGCAACGGGACGGGAACGTCAGTTGGCGACGGGAAAGCGCGCGGAAAGGAATAAACACGACTTCCGGTGTCCAATTTGCCGCTCTGCCATTGGTCAAGCCAGTTGTTTGATTTGCGCGCGCCATCGTCAACTGACGTTCCCGTTCTGTTGCTAAATCAGCCTAATTATTCCACGAGGGCGCATTGGATATGAGATGATAGACAGCCAACGAGGCGCGTCGCGCCGAGTTGGCTATAATCATCTCATATCCAACAAGCGCGAGTGGAATAATTGTTTTATTAAAAACGCCCACAAAATCTCGTTGAATCTCCCCGACTAGAACAAACGGGAAAAGACAAGGGACTTCCGCTATTTACATGTCACACGTCTATCAAAACTGTCAACGCGCCAACGGACTCGCCTGGACTGCATGAATGAAAAATCAAAACATTGTAGCGATGAACATTAGTTTTTAAAATCTTATCGGGATTCTAGGATTTTACACAGCAGAACAGATAAAAAAAACCTGGCAGATAATGTGAAGGAAAAGAATTTTTAAGTGACAGCCGTCGAAATTACTGTGAAGTTGGATTTTCGGTGCAGTTATAAAAGTAAGAACAACGAAGAAAAACTATTACCTCAGTCGCTTGTTGTGCATTTGTTTGAAGCCACAAGCTGGTTTTGCTGAACGAGAAAAGAAGCTATACTGCCGCCTCGATTGCTCTAGTGAATGGCTGCATAGCCTGTATTTGTAGCTGGTTACTTGTGATTTATATTCTTGATGTCGGATAAACAAGCCGCGGTTATCTATCGGCGAGTGACTCGATCGGCGCCATGGCTTCGCGATCATGAAGAAACAACACTTGTCTTCTTTCGTAGCTGGTTAAGGTACTTTAGTTCCATGTGTTTTGATGTGTTTTTCGACAAACTTTCAAACAAGCTCTCGTGGCTTTTTTGTTTGTTTTTGTCTTTTTTCTTTCGATGAAATTACATTTCTAGTATTCTAAGAAATGAATTAAAACAATATATACCATAACGGCTAAGCCAATCAAAATGCTAGAATTGCATTATCCAATGATTCAGTTTTTAATAATATATATTATACTGTAATATACTATATATTTAACAATTATTCTTTAAAATCGAGGTGAATAGTGGCAAAATATTTACCGAGCCGCGAAAGCGGCTTCTATTCACCGAGATTGAAAAGAATAATTGTTTTAGTATATACACACGAAGTGATCTCAACAAAATCACAGCGGAAACCATTAAAAAGCACGATTTGATTGCCAGATCAAATCACGCGTAAGTTTAAAATAGATCTTTGCAGAATTTTCAAACATATATGGCAATTCACAAGTTTATCATTTCGCAAACAACAGCGTAATGGCTTAAATGGAACCGCTAAAAGTTTGAACTGTTTCCTTACCTGAGAAGAAAAGTAGAGCTTTGTTGTTTTCTGTTGACTCGCCAAGTTTATCGCCAAAAGGGTTTGTTGTGTCGTTCTTCGCATGAAGTGCTGACAAAAATGGCGGCTCGGTTGCTCGAGGTAAGACGTCGTCTTCCTGTATCATTATTTTTCCTGTTTACTTGAAACGTAGAATTTCTGCAAACATTTCCTTTTAAATTTGTTTGTCATAAATAAACTTCGATTTTTGAGCCAAAATTTTCTTGTTCACGAAACGGCTTCTTCTACCCGAATACACGGGAGTTGTAAACAACCCATCGAGCACAAAACTCAGCTACAGTAAATTAAAAAAACACCGTCTTGAATCCTTCCAAGTCTTTTCTTGCCTTAAAAAAAGTCAGCCCTAGGATTTTGTCGACTTTTAAAAGATCGTTCTCTAAAAAAATGGGAAAAACACCGAGCTCACACATTATCCACTCGCTAGGAGGTGAATATTGTTGAATAGTCCGAGGTAGCGAACCAATCAGATAGCTTAAATCACCAAGATCGCTGAGTGTGTATATATACTAATATATAATGTACCACATTATACTGTTTTTGCCCCTCACATTTACAGTGTTCGTTCGTCATGTTCAAAACACTTTTAGGAAAATACGGGTCACGTAAGTCGTGTGTATCATTCGAGATAAATCGATTATAGGCTTTTTTAAGTTCCCTTTTGGAGTCATTTTGGCGGTAACTTTAGTTTACATCTCCATAAAATGGTATGCATGGAAAGAAACTTTACGCGAGCTGTGAACTTTCAAAGGTTTATCGAAACTCGTTAATGCTGACATCACTATATCGTGCTTGCTGAATGGGCGAACACACAGAATTGAGGAGAAGCATAACAACTGATAACGAGATCATGCCCATATTTAATGGCAACGAGGCTGCGATTGTACTTTGGGGCAATATACCATCGCATCGACGGTTTGTTGCTCGCATCTTCCAAATTTTGTCAGCGCCAGCTGGTTATGAAGAATAAGTGAGCGGATTAAAGCCAATCAGAAATGGAGAACTATTTTAAATGAATAATAAAGAATATAGTGTAGAATAAATGGTGAGGAGACCTCAAGAAACCTCAGTTCTTGTCCTAAGAGGTCCCCTCGATGAAAAAACTGAATTATTGATATCGAGTGGCGAGACTGTACCAGCATAACTGCCCGTCTGTTATTGTTTGTTTGTTTGTGTTATATATCTTTACACATTTTCATAATCGTTGGAAGATCAAGAAGATTTCTTTTGAAGGAAGATAAGAGGTACCGTATATGCTTGAATTAGCGCCCAGGGCGATTATTTAATTTTTGACTTGAGATCGAAGGGGTCGCTTATTTAAAGGGAAGGGCTTATTTCCAGCCTCGAAATGACCTTATCTTTGTTTCAAATGAACAAAACCTGTAACACTTAACAGGAAAACTTAAACGTGGCTTTCACTGGAAACCAAACTTTGCGCGCATTTGGTACACATACTTCGCTCCTGGCTGTAGTCACTAAGTTCTTTCACTACCCTTATCAGAGGTGCCGCGTCTTCGACATGCGACAGTGTAATGTCCTCAAATTAGTCAATCTCTAGTTCACGATCGTACATCTCATTTATGCTGTATTCCTTGAAGGTATAAGTAGCGCATGCCCCGGCTTATAATC
>NC_133208.1:29456924-29464424 GCF_958299795.1 Porites lutea
TCTTTTTTGCATTATAACCACTGGTTAGATTCAGATTTTCACATAAATATGGCATTTGCAGCTTATTTGCAGGAAAATGAAATTTTGATATTGTCCCGGGTGGGCATTTGCACACTGCGTGGGTGTTTTAAAGGAACCGCCCAGTCCCACTGTGGGGGATCTGGTAGGCTGGTAATTTCATTAAAACGTAGAAAGAAAATCAACCTCGTTTCCAGGCTTTTTCCCTCAGAAATTGCGTCAGACTCGCTCCTCCCAAATACTGCGCGCGGATAAAGCACTGGTAATGAGGTTGGCAGAAAATTTCGTAATGACGGACGACTAAGGAAGAGGGCATTATCAGCAGTCATAATCGGGGTAGAAGACTTTAAGTGCAGGGTCCACGCGGTTCCATTGAAATGGCCAAATGTGCTAATTTTAGAACAAACTGCGCCACCCTCAACGTCACAAACTCGCGCGGGAACCCTGCAAATTTGCGCGGCTCTCGTGTGAAATTTCGGGAGATGGGTAATCTTCTTCCCATTTTTCTTTTTTTTCTTTTGATTGTTCTCTTAATTTTCCAAGTGCTTAATATCTCCATATACAGTGCATGCACAGTGAAAGAATAACCAAGAGCCACCTAATGTTATATAAAAATTACTAGAAATGCGTTTATCGCAAAAACCTCGCGAATCTGTAATGAGCCAGCAGTAAGAATAAAAGTAAACAAGCCAAATGGAGAAACTATGACTTGAAAAAACAAAAACAAAAACAAAACAAGAGTCGAACCTGGACCATCTGCACCAGGCTGCCAAGGATAACGTTAAGTGGGAAAATTATTATATTTAATGTATATTCCTGTGAAATTCTGCCGGTAGACGCTTTTTGAAGCTGGTAAAGCATTGAAAGATATATTTGAGGAAAATGAGACACAATTACTTGCTGTTGTTGTTAAAGTTCCTCCCTCCTTTTCCCCCAAGTTTTTTTTCTTTTTTCCTCCGAACGGGTTATTCATCAACATCTCTTCGTAACTGGATTTGTCAAAATTAAGGAAGGCGCCCACTAATGGGAAGTACTAATTCCCAGATAATGACAAGTAGATCATATCAGCGGCTATTGAAATCCAAAAAGAAAACTGGGGGTAACCACACATTTTTCAGAGATAACTGCGCTTCAATATTGGGAAAACGCTGAATAAGCATTTTTTAGAAAAATGATAAAAAGTTATTTTTCCGCAAATTTCAGAGTGTACACGTAAACTGGCACAAATGCAATGATAATTGCAACAACAATGAGCAATAAATGATAACATAGCAACTGCTCTTTATATGTCTTTTTTTGAAATGACAGCACAACTGGGAAGTTATCAGCAGTTACCACTCTCCACGCGTTTGCCTTAAAAATAATGTAAACGACATTTTCCCCGAACCAAAATTGATCGTTTGCTGAGTTGGCTTATTACTTTCATATGGTAAGATAAAAAGTAGGGGTTACCACGCGTTTTTAGAAGTTAAATTGGTTGGTTTCGACCTTAATTTAACCGCTTTGGGGGTCATTTACAATTTTTCGATATTCCCATCCCCTCCCTGGTCAGTTTCACTATTGCTTCACTCAACGCGGAGTACTCTGGGATATCTACAACGGCTGACAGTCAGAGAACAACAACCCAAGGAAGAAAACAAAAACGGAAAGTGAAGCAAAACATTTCATGGACTATAAAGAAAACAAATTGTACTATTTCATTCAACTGGAGCTTCTCCGTCTCAAAAATTTAACAAAAATTTTTTGGAGAAGAGCAATCTCCAAGGTATTAAAGATTACTTCCAGCGCACATAGAGTAGTATGACGAGCTCAAGATCCAAGGCTGGTGCTGTAAACAAACTCCTGTACTGTAGTGGAAAATAGTCGACAGGGACTCTTAGACTGACAGGTACTCCTTCAATCGTTTGCTTACCTGTACACGTCCTCAAGATTTTTTTAACTGTAGATGTAATATGGATTGTAAACCTTCTATCTTTTTTTTATCATTTTACCGGGTACCTCGATCGAATATGTTATTAAAATTGCATGCATTCAATGAGCTTATATCTGTGCTTTGCGCTTTCTCTTCCGGGCTTTGCCACAAGTTTCATATGACATAAATGATTTGCATATATAGACTCAAGTTCTATACATGATCATGAGCTCTCATTTAAAAAAGCTGAATACTGCGAAAGTAGTTGTACCGAATGCGTTTATGTACCCTCATATATAAACTGGGCTATAATGATCATTTTATACATTTCGTTTTGATTTTTTTTTTTACTGTAACATTCTTTGTCATGTTCATTCGCTATTTTCCGTTCCTTAATGTTAATTTTAGACTTAACATTGTCTGTTAAACCTAAGAAAGTCTTAGAATGGAAATACTTTATTTACCTTCCATCTTTAGTTTGTAAACAGCCAAATGGCAGCTATGTCTAAATGTCCAGATTATGTGTGGCGTGAAATTGAACCTTAAAAAATACTATCTACACGACAAGCTGCCCAATGAGTCAATAATTTTAATTCTTAGTACTGCCAAAATGCTTAAATAACAATGATAATAGTAAACTGAAGCATAACAATTTTTTTCCACGATGAAAGCGTTTCCTTTGTGGTCTGCAACTATTTGTGAAGCTGCGATCTCAATAATCCAAGCAATCTTGTGATAGTTTTTTTCTTGGTTGTTCGACAAATAAAAGCCTCGGACTCTCAATAAAAGGGACATCTGTATATACTCGAACGCTCTTAGTCTATCTTCTGGTGAATAATTACATAAAATCTTACAAAATTAAAGAAATATTCGGGAAAGTGTTTATAGCCGATTAGCCAATAAAAAGTTAAGCTTGCAGTTTCTCGAGTAAGCGGAGGAGCTATTTTCCTTCTGATTTACTGATCCTTGCCTGTTAAGGGATTGTTTAATACCCAAGTTCCAAGCGTAACATCTCGAAGCAATAACTTTTGATGTTTTAGAATTGACTTTTGTTTGACTATAAAATGTTTGGTCAGATCGACCATACGGTAGAAATAGCAACATGCGCATACTTCTTCGGTTTTCAAAGAACTGACAAGGCAAATAGAAATTGTTTTTCATCTGTTGAAAAACGACGCATCTTTTCCACAAGAAATAACTAGAACTTCCCAGACTTAGAGAAGACAAAACCAGTCCGCCTGTCCTTCGTGTTGCGCATTTCTTTCTTGTCGCGCGCGACTACCTTGGCATGCGCAGAAAATGTGCGCAGTAACAATAGTAGGCGTGGTCCTTAAAACACTCTCACTTCGGTTATTAACATGATCAGAATTACATTCACAGTCCTTATTTTCAAAGTTATTGTCAAAGAGGTTATCCTAAAGGGCTTTCCTCAAATTCAGAAGAGGGAATGATGACAGAAATTGAATTTATTCATTTGCTACGGAGGTAATTTCTGACGCCAATTTGTTTGTTTCTCCTTTGAGCGGAACCCTCGCAAAAAATGTGCGTGCGTGTCACACGAAATGACGCAATTTGTGCTTAAGAAATAGCATATTTGTCTATTTCGATGGAACCAACCTCATTACTGGGGAAGGTATTCAGTTTCGGTCTTCTACCCCGATTATGGCTCTTGGCATTATATCGGTTTATCACGAAGGCAAAGAACTTTTCGAACTTGTCAAAACGCAAGTGATGTTGATTCATTCTCAGTTTTACTCGGCCCCATGCGATATAGCACGAATACCAATCAAAGTTTAAAACTAACTCGGCCTTATGGGATAACGTTCGTACTAATCATAGTTAAATTTTGCTCAGGCTAATGCAGTTTAACTGTTAGTAATCATTAAGTTTCACTGTCTTGTACAAGAATAGATCAGATTGCCTGCTGTTAGCCTGCTTAGCCGGCGGGATCATTTGCGCGAGCAAAGTTTTAGAAGAGGAAGCTGCGACGCCACAGCTATTTATACAAAATTTACAAGGGGTCTGGAAGTGTGATTAAGAATTCAAAATTCGTAACAGTAAGTTTACATAAGGCAACAGCTAACAAAGCGTCAGCTTTTTACTGCTGATCATTAATACATATAACCGCATTTGCACATTTGATGTCTACGCCGTTCATAATTCTCCCTCGCAATTTCCTTCCTCGTTGGAACTTCGCAAGTGTGGAGTTTGTGAAGGAATGAGCAGTGGTACCGGCTGAATATGTGAACGTGGATTCTCAGTATCTGGCATGGATCTTATCTAGCGGATGACTCTCATCGTCGAAATCAAGATGTTATGAAACGCACTGGAATTGTGCTGTAGGTTTAGCTGCCATGTTGCCTAGTATATCACACGTCTATCAACTTTTGACATGGACCCGGTTGGGGAAAATACGTCAAAGCACTGGAAGTTTAAAAATGATTTGTTGAAAACTAAAGCAGATATAGCATCTCAAAGTCGCGAAAATTTACAGACGTTTGTATGGTGGGGGCAGATCTGGCTCGGATTATCGAGATTGTCGAAGTCTCATAAGTCAATATGGGGAGTCCGAAGTGTGGTTTTCTGCGCTGAAGATTGAAATTTTTCTGACGTTTACCTTAGGCCCAGCTCAAACGTCGAGCTTATCATGTATCGATTTTCTAAAATTGCTATTGGTTCGACTCAAATATGAGTTCGACGGTTGATTCAGACGTCGAACTTAAGTAGTCGAACTCGATTCATTTTCACGAGTTGCAATGGTCTACAAGGTTTACCAGTAAGTTACAGGTAGTAATTTATGCATTAGGTTCGGCGCATGAAAAGTTCGACCTTTGACACGAAGTCGCTCCTCAGTGGAAATCCCCATTTGTGCCACTTTAACTCATGGATCGACCCAAATTAGATTCAAAGTTAAGCGTTTACCGGACTAATTGATTCAAAGGTCGATCTTTTCATGTACTCAATTGAAGAGATTAGGTTCGGTTCATGAAAAGATCGACGTTTGAACTGGGCCTTAGTCAAAAGGTGCAACAAAAAGTTTACCTGAAAGAAAGGAGGCCCACACCTTAAAGTTCCACTGCAAGGCGTTGCCTCCCACCCAAATTGACCGGAGTAAAACCTGTTATACTAAATTCACGAGTTGGCTCATAGACCTCTTTGATCAATGCCTTAATGTAAATCCTTGGAAATTCTAAAATTTTAAAACTGTCGTTACACATTTCCCTTACGCATTTAAGGGCTCAAATTGCCTGTTATAAATTAAAAGGAGATTTGATCCCCGTAATGCTTAAGGAACTATTTCATGACAGTTTTGAAAATTTTGAAAGTACAAGGATTTGTATGGAAAACCATGCAAGCATGACTGGATAGCAAAAGTTGTTTTTCTCATACAAATGCTTCTAACTTTCGGCGGCCGTTGCAATCGCTACTTTTGAGATTATACGGCTGAAAATTCTCAGGTTACCAAATATTAATATGCTTTTTTAGCTTGTGCTAACAAAATTTTTCAAAAGTGAACTATTTTCCTGTTTACCGAAACTTGATCACGTGATCAATTCATGCAAAGAGCCTGTTAGGCTTTTGTGCGTGTTTTCACTAGTCAGAACAGATATCTGTGTTTAAGTCATTCCACTTAGCACGTCTGGATGAAAAACATTTAAGAAAGATATTCTCAAAAATACATATTATGAATGAGTGAACAATTAAATTTATGTACTTATTACTTTCGTCGTCAGGAATAGCCTGCATGGCAGGCGCCGGGTAGTTTTGGTTAGCTTCTAGGGCTTTTTTATAGAGCGCGCGCAAGCGTCCTCGAAATTTCTCCCTTCGCCCTTGATTAGTCCCTAGTGGGGGGGGGGGGGGGGGGGGAGCATGCGTCGCGTAGTGGTGAGAAGACTCGCCTCCCAACAATGTGGCCCGGGTTCCAATCCCGGCGTCGACGCCATATGTGGATTAAGTTTTTTTTTGGTTCTTTCCCTTGCTTCGAGAGGGTTTTCTCCGGGTACTCCGGTTTTTCCCCTCTCTACAAAAACCATAATTTCCAAATTACAATTCGATTAGGAACAGTAGACGAAAAACAACTCTGTGTATGTGCTGCTTCTTTAACAATTATTCCTCGATCACGAATGGGCACTGAGTCAATAGCCCATGAGGCCGAAGGCCGAATTGGCTATTGACTCAAACGCCATGAGGGCGAGAGAAATAATTGTTTTAGTAAAATCCAACTAGTTGGTCAAAAATATCGAGAATAAAAAAATTTTAGCTAGTCGAAGCTAGACTTTAATCCTTTTTTTGCCGCCAAAAAGCGCGCGCTTTTCGCTACTAGTGGGCTATAACATATAGCCTAGTAGTAGCTCAACCAATCAGAACGCAGCATTGATAATAGAACACTAGGTGGATTTTACTAAATATCTTTATTCATTCTATAATTATTATTATCTTTTTTATTTATTATTATTATTATCATTATCATTATCATTATCATTATCATTGTCATTGTCATTGTCATTGTCATTGTCATTGTCATTGTCATTATCATTATCATTATCATTATCATTATCATTATCATTATCATTATCATTATTATCATTATTATTATCATTATTAGCGCGTGCAGTCCGCCTGGGTGGTCTGGGCCTTGAAGCAAGCCGCGAGTAAGCTTCTTCAGTCAAAGTAACAACACCCCTCGTTCAACAAATCGTATCTCAGTCACACCAGCTACCAAGGATTCCATCATAAAATCAACACAGCAGGCAGTGTGAAGTAAAAGATCACAGGAACTCGAAGAAAGGGATCGAAAACGTATCAAGGAGATGGCACCACAGAAGACTAAGCGAGCATTAGATCTGGCGATGGAAAAAGGTTCATCGGCGTGGTTCACAGTTCTTCCTATCCAAGATTTGTGCTTCAACCTGAATAAAAGGGAGTTCTGCGACGCTTTAAAACTACGCTAAGAATTGTTGAGAAATACAGCAAAAACTTGCCAATTTATGACGAAAAGGTACTTTAAAAACGAACTAAAACATTCAAAACGCTTTGATCACGCAGCTGATGACGTCACGTCCCTCTTTTGGTCATGAAAAAAATTATCAGGTAGAAAATTACTTTCCCACAAATTTTCTCTGCCGTGCCCTCGGCCCAGTCTCCCGACTTTTTCGCCCATGCTCATATATTACCCTCTTAAATTTTAAATGCCGGACGCCAACGGGTCATTTTAAATGCCCCACACAACTAAAACCTCAAATGTGCTACAATCGACTCTCTCTTAACGGACACCTCTGTAAAACGGACACTTAGAGTTGGTCCCTGCCTTTCTTCACTCCTTTTATTTGACTCTCTATAAGACGGACACCTCTCTAAGACGGACACTTAATGCCGGTCCCAAAGGTGTCCGTCTTAGAGAGACTCGACTGTATTTGTTTTTAACTCTTTAATGAAATCTTGTCACTGCAACAAAAAACCTAATTGGGAAATAGTCACGTGACTGATGGCGTCATTACCTTAGATGTGATACGGGAAGATATTTTATGGCAAATGTTATCTTGTTGTGGTCTGACAGTCTTCTACGTATA